>NW_003298755.1:2551324-2635647 GCF_000151645.1 Tuber melanosporum
GAAGAGAAAGACGGAGAAAGTCCATGGAGATGGAAGAGGAGAATGAGAAATAAGGAGAAAGTTTCGCAAATGGTAGTCTGTGCACACTCTTTTATGATTTTTATTCTTTGTAGGTTGGGAAATTGATTGATTGGGGGTTTTCAGATCTTGGATGATTACTCGAAGAGTTCGTATATTTTGTCAGATGTGTTGGTTCTGCTGTACTTGTATAGTGCCATCTTTTGTGAAAGTTGGAATAATCTAGTAAAGATCTGTGAGTATGATAGTCCTCCCCTCCCCTCCCCACGGCCCAGTCGCGGTACCGCGTTCATCGGCACTGCTCTCCGCATGAAAGTAGAATTCATGGCCAAACTGGTACATGAACCTAAGGCAGCACTTGGTGATGGACTGTAGTTTACTGTACCGGTAGGTGGTTAACAATGAGCTTGAGAAAGAGACTCGCCGGGTGGTATTGCGTCTCCCAGTATTGTATGGTAGGATATCGCGGCGTGTTTTAGTGGGCATGATACGGTTTGCGGACGGGAGTATGATAGCGGGTTATACAGAGGTTTGGGGTAGGTTTGGATGCCGTAGGTGGTGGATGGTGCTTTCACGATATTGTATGAATAATACCGTATGTACAGTACTAGTACAGTATGATACAACTAAATTTAGAGGGTGGAAGATCTTGGCACCCCCCCCCAATCTCGAACCCAAAGAATCATATCGGATCCCACCCACTTCACCAACCCAACGAACAGGCGTTATGTCGTAAACAGTGGGGATAATTCTCACCGGTATGATAGCAGGATATAGCCTCTTCGCGCTTCTCAAGTTGCACCGGTCAAATGTTATCACAGATACAAGTACACCGTATGATACTGTACCGCAACTGACACTGTAAGTTATAGCGCTAAGTCAGAATGTTTTTCGTCCGAAGCCCTTTTTACACCGAAAGTATCCACCTTCACCACCCTCTCTCACACAGCACCAATGCCTTTGAGAATCCGCCGGAATTTGGAAGTGCATCAGCAAGCCTGTAGATAACATGGGGGAGGGGAATATCACAGAATTTTCAAACACTGTAAAGGGGTGGAGAAAATGTCATCTTAGCATGAAGTATTATTGGTTGCGACGCACGATACTTTTTTGTTTTGTATGGTTCGCCTATTCCAAAAATTAGGCCACTTTCACACTGGTCGACGCGATCATAAACAGTTAGACTAACACAGCTTTGATCCATTGCTGTTCCACCCCTGGAGGGTTAAATGCATATTACGGTGATTATCTGTCTGATGGAAAGATTTAAAGTGTTCTCGAGAGGGTGCGGTAATGTTGGGAAGTGTCTGCTTGAAAATGCTGAATTTGGTTTGTAAAAACCGGGTGTCGGATGAAACATTTTGACCTGGTATGATATCATACCTTTTTAACAAATGGGACCTTTTGTGTGGAAGCTCTCGCGCACAGGACTGGAAGTATTCATCAACTTGGCGAGTATATTTTTGGTACGGGGGAATTGTCGGGATGATGGACTTTTCTGTGGCTTTGATACTCTGGTTTGGTTGTCCCTATATCGTATCATAGTTTTTGTGCTGGGGGTGATTGGCGCAAGGCCAAAGAGTGCTCGTAGGATGCTTTTTGGGTTGAAAAATGAGGAGAGTGTGCGTGTAGGGAGGGTTCTGTGCAATGTGGTTTGGTTGGTGGAGGTGTTGACATCATGCTGTTCTGTACGAGTAGGGAGGGTTTGCTGTCTTGTGTCGTTAGGGGATAATTGAGTGAATGTTCGGCATGGTATGATATCATAGGCGGGGGTGATTAAATGTTTTTTCTTCCCGGGTGATGACTCGTGATGAGGGGAGTGGGATATGATTTGTATGCAGTGCTTGCCATGGGTTAGGGAAAAAAGTATGAGTATGATTAAACATATCTGGTCCCTGCTATTATCCTATGGCAGTATCCCTATACCGGTACTCGAGTACCCAAAGGTGGTATCTACAAAGGGCTTTATCATAATATCATACCAACATGACAGGTTAGTCAAGACAATTCTCATATGGATACAATACTTCTTTTCAGCTATTATTTAAAACTCAAGGGTGAGTATCATACAGATATTTCATACAAGGAATGCCATTTCTGGCATGATTAGGGCGAGGGAAATGAATATTAGGGATTCTATTTGATTGAATCTTGTCAATCCACAATACTGAACACAGTAGATTGCAGCTACTTGTTGAACACGATAGCGACTCACAGGATTCCTCTGCGGCTTGTCGAAATTTGCTTGATTTTCCACCCCCTTTCAAATCGAGCCTTCTTCTCAACCCTAACCTTCTAGTGTCCCGGATCCAGTTGGCATTGCTAGGGCTCCATTCTAGCGGAATCTGAATAATGGAAGCATGATACGGGAAACTAAGGGGCCGTTTGGCGTTACATGTTTGGAAAGTTTGGCTGGCTACAAACCATGGTTGTAGAACAATGATTTCGGAAAATTTCAAAACCATGGTTAGTAACCATGACACACCAAACAGTACAGTTTTACCAACATGCAATGTTTAAAGTAGGTTTAAAAGTAAAAACCTAAGAGATTTGGTATCATAAAAATAAATTTATAATCTAATATATTAAAACACACTTATGTAATATATTATTATAGGAATTGGTTTTTTTTTTTAACTTTAATTAGCACAACAGGTGATAGTGAAAATAATTATAATATCCAATATATTATCACCTTCAAAAGAGATATTATACAACTACCTATACTTCGAAGATGTCCTCTCAACTGATAAACAAGATTCCAGATACTACCATGCAGGAATATGATATAGTATTTGCAGTGATTAAATGAGGCTCTGCAGTGACTTGGTTGAAAAAAAAAAATTTAAGTTTATTTTTTTAACCCTATACCTAACTCTATCAATATCCAAACCATGGTTTCCACAATTGGTAAATCATTGTTTGAAATCCAAGTCCACCAAACAGTCCGGTGGTAACCACACAAATGTGTAACGCCAAACGGCCCCTAAATCTTGTCCTGAGTTTGATTTCGGTAACGAAATTTCCAGCTGGTATGATACAGGAAGCGCAGAAACCTAGGGATTTAATTGTAACTCGCACTGGCCACTTACTGCATCTCCAGTTATCCTCAGCAACGAGAGAATGAAGCAGATCCTGGGCTATATGGAAGAATCAGAATGGGTAGTGGAGATAAAGTGGTCCTTAATACATTTTGAGAGAGGAACCCTTACCCCTAGGCTGTTATGGTTTTATTTTTCACCTTTAAGGCAAATATTTAAGGAACTGACAAAAGCCCACCAGCACTGTTTGTATGGCATGTAGGCTGGGCTGATTTGGGAGATGTAGTGCTGTACCATACCGGTCTTTGTCATGCGTGGGATTTATCAAGATTGTACCGATACGAACTGGTGGGGGGGGGGGGGGCAGCCCGTCTAGAAGCCTACAAAGTGAGCACGAGTCTCTCTAGAGCTACACATTTACAATTTTATCACCGTACTATCTTCCGTCTATCCAGAGAATTCTCTTGATTCTCCCACACCTCGCGTACATTCGGACAAAGTGGGGGGGTTAACTGCTCGAGCGTTTTAGAGTCGTGCTTCCCCAACTAACTTTCGTTTTCAGACCCCTGGTGCTTTTTGTGGTTATCTCGTCCCAGGGTTCGTGTCAGAGTATGCCACGTTGGGCTTTGTTTGAGGTACTGCGCGCTGATAAACTTGGGGGGGATTGGCGGGCTCGCTGGGGGGATTTTTGAAGCTCTCCATATGGCTATGCGTCGCTAGTGTATATCGAGTGATGTGACGTGATCTAGTGGATTGGGCGGGTTCTTGGAAAATCTTTGGGTGGGGTGTATGCTTGGTTGTGTGCTTGTTTTGTGTGCTTGAAGGAAAGAGTATCAAGGCTGTTCATTTCTGTGTAGACTGGATCTGCGGGGTGTGCGGAGCTGTTTCAGCTTGGTATGTGGCGGGGGGCTCTTATGGGGTGGAGTTGAGATGTGGATGGCCACTTGGCTACGATAGAAACTGCTCTTGCTGTGCGTGTTGAAGATGACAGTTTGTGCGATATCTTCCAGCGCTTTATAGTGGCTAGGGGTTGTATGATAAAATTTGGATCAAGATGTTAGATTAGTAAACTTGGTTTATGTATTATTTTTTGGAACCCACAGCTTTGTCTACCGTACGCTTTACAGAAGCAGGCTAGTAGCTCTGGGCTACTTTCTCTTCGCCATTCCCGCCATTCCGAGTGGCCCTTATGACCCCTGTTAGGATTCTTTTTCGGTTGTCCGCATTTAAAGCAGCCGAGAGAGTCAGAATTCCTCACTCACTAATTGAGTTCAGAACTATATCTCTACCAGTTCAGGGATTGTAGCTGACAAGCGCATCCGAGATCCAGACGGATTTTACACCCGGAAGCCTCACCCATTGAACTCTTGGAGCAGAATTATGATAGTTTGAGGAAGTACAGGTTCGGCCGGGTGGGCGGTATACAGATCGCAGCAGCAGAATATCGATGGAGGTTTGTGATACTATATACCGAGAAAAATCCTACTTGTCGAACCTAGTGTTCGGGAGGTGGGGGGTTTGGTGGTACAGTATCGTTCTTCGGTCTCATAATTCGGCCAGTTGTGTGCCTCCACCTAAACTCTTGAGGTGAACTGTTCGAACATTCTCAGGGTAAACGGTGATATTGATTAACCCAAGTTTATATTATAGGTTGATCCATTCTGTGCCCTTTTCCATGGGGGTTTCAAGGATAAAATACTCGAACGGGACTGTACCCACCTATCATACCTGGGGGTGTGATTGAGTGATGGCACTTCACCTTCGAGGGGGCCTTTTGCTTCTGGATTTCCTGCTGGGTATCATACCCTTCTATTTGCTCACCATGTCTTATGCTATGAATCCTGTTGAAGGACAAGCACAAACGATACTCCTCTATAAGTGCTAACTTCTTAGTTGATATCCTATCCGAAATTCCTGGGGAAGAGGATACATCAAATGATAGCAGGCAAGAGTTATCTTTCTGCAAACGCGGATTAGAGAAGTAAGACCCGTGGTAGAAAATTTCACTGGTTGCAAGCTCGTGGAGGGTCTAGACGGTCGAGCATATTTTTTTATAGTTGCCAACTATTGGACCTGGCATGGGGGAAGCTTGACTTAAGAGTAGGAGACTGGGGAGTGTAAGGTTTTTGTTGGTCTTCTTTCCTTGAGCAATGAATTTTCCAGTGAAGGAAGTTTTTAGCGTTCACCAGAGCATCACGATTACTTTCTCAGGATGGGACTATTTAAGGTTAGCACTCCCTACCCCCCGTTTGGGGACTCTGAGAGGTGACATTGTTCCTGGTTTGTCTTACGGTTAATATTTTTATTTTACAAAAATTTGTCGAGTGCTTTAGGCTTTTTTGTCATAAAATAACGGTTTTATACACCGGTAGTCTTACCCCAATCAATAGATCGGATTTAAAAAACAGAAATCAACTAATATCCCATGTTAAGGGGAAACACCCCCTACAAGCATAATATCGCACAAGTGGACCGATCCCCCGAGAAGATCATTGCCTATTTTCCGCGGCCCCTAGCACAATCAGACATTCAAGCCTTTTCGCGGGCCCTGGCCCCGGATACGGTACCGACTGATTGAAATTGCTGTTTGTTCAATGGACCACCTCTGGACTCCCAATCTGGTTTCTATCGTTATCATTTTTTTCCCCCCCAGGACCAGATTTTCTGAGATTCCCGAGAATATGGACAAGTTTTTGCGTAGATATTGCTAATAGGTGGAAGACCATTGGCCGTGCTGAACCAAAAAAAAGATTCTTTCAAACCACTTGAATGGGACCTCCTGAAGAGGCTCTAATAATCTTAACTGTGAATCTATTGTCGTAACCCTTTTTGAGGATCTTTGTTTGAACCTTGGGATCCCCAAATGTGCCAATGGTTCGTTTTAATACTCAGTCCAATGCATTCATTCGAAACGATTGCGCATTATTGGCTTTTAGCGGGGCACTCTGCCAATGATGTCGGGCCGCATTGCGCAACTGCGTTCAGGAGCCGTCAAGTATGATATTATTATAAGTAAGCAAGCTCTCCCTCCTGTCGATCACGACACATTTAGTGCTTTTTCACCTGATTATCGGCATCGGCACAGTATCAACATCACATAGCAACCCCATGAGCCCCCTCCGAGGACGCAAATCGTTTCCTCACATCTGGGTCCCTGCACAGGTCTGCCTAACCGGGATGAACCCACGCCGGAACTCCCTCCGGGTGCCGACGCATCCTGGCTTGAGATCGCGGAAGATAGCCACCGCGCGCGCGGGGGGGTAAATAGCACTTGGACCCTCGACACCTTCCGCACTCTCAAAACCAAGGTTCCGTTCACGCTTTCCCCACCACCTTCCAGACGGGGATTACCGGTAATTTACTATGTCCGTGTGGGGGAGGGGGGTTCATGGGTTTTGATAACGGCCCCGTGCATAATCGGTTGTGTCTGGGGGTGCGCGGGACTTGGGGTAACCTATGAAGAAGTGGGGTGGCGGCATCATATCATATCATTACTGGCTATCATGGTTCAAGTTTTCGGGGATGCGTCGAGGGGGCTCGGGGCCCGGGATTGATACCGTGCGTGCCGCGGAGCATGTCCCACTTTATCCTGGGCGGTATATGATACGTCGACTTGTAATGGGGCTGCCTAGGTTCCTGTTGCGCCGAGGGGGGGGGTTCTTTTCTTTCTTTTTCTCTTTGCTGTTCTGGTAAATGCGGAATGTTAACATACCGGTTCCGGTATGCTCTCTTCGATGCTGTATGGAGTGGATTTGCGGGTGATCGTTGGTGAACCCGGCATCTGGGGGTCGGCAGTTCTTTACACAGGAACCCGAATCGCAGTAAACTTCGCATCGCAAACACGGTACCCTGACAGCGATAGCACAAGGGCAGGAGGAGGTAAGGTGATGGTACTCGTACAGTGCACAGCTAAACTTCGGTAGCGGTGGTATAGTACGCCTTAGAAATATGACCCTGAGAGGGTCTCTATTTCCTCTTGCCTCGGCCAACATTAGAGAAGAGCAATTGTCGGATGAGGTGCCTGGCATCCAATTGAATACATCTACCAAGAATGGTCCTTTGCAGGTTCTTGTGGAGCGATGTAAGTTTTGTGCTTGAAGACAAGCTGGCTGTGGTGTACCGTATGATACCACTAAAGTGACCAAAATCGACATCAACACCCCCGCATCCCGTGCCAATTTCTTATGGAACGAAATCGAGGGTTGGAAACGATTGTTTCCCGGTGCTAACCTTTAGCTCTGATTGTTTCCACCCATGCGCTTCTTACAATTAATACTAGCCCCAAATATACCCACGTGAGTACAAAACATTCCTAATTGAGGCACCGAGCCCACATTACAGCACCTCCAACCACGTCATCGCTTTTAAAAAACCCCCAGGATCCCCCACACACACTTCACCCCTCTTATTTGCTCCCCATCTTCCCTGAATTATTGCCCGATTTTTGCATCAATTTATACATGCACCCAGAGTCACGACATAAATTATCTCCTGTCGTGCTGCTATCGAAAGCGGGGCACCGCATACAAAGCATCAGAACTGCTCGAGTACCTTAAGGTGCCCCATCCCCGCCTTCCCTCCTCCCCCCAAAGTCTACAGTACATTCCGCCTCAAATCGCCGGTAGGTGTGAAACCCTGTTTTCCGAAATATACACCTCAAGGAAACCACGTCAACAAGGTGTGGCCGCAAGTGCACCTGCCAGCAACACATTCCATCTCCCCGCTCCCTGTCTTACCATACCATACCGTGCTTTAGTACCGGTAGATGGTGCCCGTCGCAAGAACAGAAAAAGAAAAGTTGTTAACATCCGAATCACTGAGGATCACTCGAGCAGACCAGGTATCGTTTGAAATGATCCACTCGGATCCTCCCGAGCCCTCCAAGATCCCGTGATTCAGGCATATTAGCCAAGGTGTGGTATCGGTGGTCCCTGATGTGGGTTGGATTGGGCCCGTTGTCCCCCTGTCGGGGCGGGCGACTGGAGGACCGATGGTAAGGCTTTGTATGGGGTAATGTAAGCGGTATTGGGAGTAGCGCGAGTAGTGTACCAAACGGCTTCTGGGGCTGTTGGGGCGTGAGTTACGTGTTAGTGCCCGGGTAGGCTCGGCTTATAGTGGTAGTTTCAGCGGAATCTAGTGCTTGCGAAGCCATCTGCCATTGTCAGGTAACTAAGGAACTATCGTATTCATACCACGATAAAGCTGCGCCTGTTAGGATGTGTAGGATAGATGGATTAGTGTGGGTTTTGTCCATGCGGCGTACCCCGGCTGCGGATGTGTGCGGACTATGCTTGGAAAGTTGAAGTTCTCCTCGAGTAGGCGGTATGATACGACGATTCGCACAGGGGGTGATGGTGGTGGTCTTTTTGGCAGTGGCGCCTGTGTCGTGATGGCATTGGGTGCGGGGCTGACTTGACCTAAGGTTCGAGGTGCTAGGATGTTGCGCCTGTCGTGACTGACGTGTAAATAGTGAGACAACATTTGTGTTCTAGAAGAGACTGCTTCGCTTCCATGTTTCCTTTCTCTCTGGGGGGTTGTGTGAGTCAAGGTTGATACGAAAATTGCGCCATAAGTTATTGGAGGGGTTCAGAGTTAAAAAATGTTTCTTCAGCAACAAGTACGAGGAAAGGCTGGGAGTTGCATTATGTTTATTAACCAATAATGTTCCCACGTTTCTAACAGCATTGGAGTGCACCAAGGCAGACGCAAGCCTGAAGTCAACCGAAGACGAACACCAAAATAATTTTCTGAAAGTTCTCAAACCACAACCACATCTTGAGGAAGATATGGCTTGATAGGAGTGCTCAGATAGTGCTCCTCTCTAATTCTGTGCTTTCTGGTTTTCAATCAGAGCAGCATTGGTGGAGATAGTATAATTTCGAATTACCCAGGTATGATATCATACAAATGGGTCGTTTTCAAGGCCACCGTGGCTAAGCCACACTATTTTGGGTGTATTATGTAAGCAAAATGAATGACCTACCGTATCCCTCGCTTCGTCCCGGATTTCAGGCCCTGTTAGTGCGATCTGGGTTTTACCAGTGCTGGTTAGCAACCACGCTACGTCAACGCTGATACTAGTTTGAGGATTAATCATGTTTCTTATTACCTTCCTCCACAGAGTATGCTTAATAGAATAGAATTAACTTTTGTGAAAGAAATCAAAGCAAAAGTCTTTACAAAGTGGAAGTTTGCAGAATTGACATTGAAAAAAACTGCAGCGGATTTTGGAGTTTTGGGGGGCTTGGGGATGCTGCAAAACATGAGTACGAAGGTCAGGAGAAATATATGGAGATTGAAGAAAATGGCAAAAAACACAGAGTTTCCGCTGATGAATTCGTTGTACGACATGATTGCCACTCTGTTTGCGGCAAATTGGAAGCTAGTAGTGCTTAGAAATATACCCACTCTGTCGACTGAGGATTTTATTTCCACGAGGTCCAGGTCATACACTCAGAAGAGGTTGTCTATTCCGCATAGGTTGTGAAGAGGGGTGGGGACTGAGCTCGAAATATCCCTTAAGGACAAGGTCCCATGCTAGATCCTCATGCCATTTCCAGCGGTTACTTTTATTGTATGCCTTAGCAGAAGAATGGCATTCACGTGCTAAAAGGTAGCAGTTGATAAGTACTGTATCTAAGAGCCAGAAGAAAATAGGCATCCAATTACATGCCACTCGCAACTGTGTAGCATAGTAAGAATGCCGTTGGTCTGTCATATCAACACCACGCATTTTGTCATTGTAGTCAGTAGTTAGGGCAGGAACTGGAAGCTCTCTTCATGTATTTTCTCCCTATACGCTCTGAACCATTTCCCTATTCCGTGTGGTTACACGAGGACAACAACGACACCGGAGTTTTCGGTCGAGTTCACTACCATTATGTACTGTTGTAAGGAGGCGTATAAGGTTGTTATCCTTCTAGAGGATAGCAAGTACATCTTGAGTGTAACGATCCCTCTTTGGATAGTTAGTGCTTGGCGACGGGGAATGATACTTCTCTTCCCATCTTCTTCTTCTCTTTGTCTTATGATAGCTCTAGGCCTCTGCCTACGTTACCAATAGTACAAGACCTTTGTCTTCTATCGGGACCGCCTATCGTAAGCTTTCTCTAACTCTTCTTCGTAAGAGTCGTTCCTTGGCGTAACGATAACGTTGCAATAAAGATAAAGATCGTAAAGGTATTTTATATTCATTCAAGTAATAAGTAGGAAAAGTACTTAGAACAAAGCGTGAAGAACCTATCTTCCTCAGCCGCATCGGCCTCCTTATATAGTGTTCTTCCCGCCTTTAGTCATGTGACCTAGAGTGGTCACATGTGCGAAACTAAATCATAACAAACTAGTCATATGACCAAAGCGATCATATGCTCAAAACCCATGACCTCATAGCGAGGTCATGTGCGAAACTCCTAAACTAATCATAACGCAATAAACAAGTCATATGACTCGACTGAGTCATATGCACGAAACCCATGACATCATGATGAGGTCATGTGCGAAACATAAATCATATGCGCAAGGCTTACCCGTAAGGCACACTCATCATGCGCATGTCCCATAACTCATACTTGAGCCATGTGCGAAAGCATCACAACTCCCACACATAACGAAAGCATCACAAATCCCACACATAACTAATCATATAACCTGAATAGGTCATATGCGTGAAACAATAACATACCTGTGACTCATAACCATGTATCACGTGAAAACCCTTTCCTCGCTAAGCCACGTTCGTGACATTGAACCCTTATACTAGCAAGAAAGTCTCAGGGTAGTTTACTTTTTTTATCAATTTTTAAAGGTACTGAAAATTCGTCGGAATTTGGACGCGCTGTACCACAAGCTCCTATCCCATACTCTTGTAAAACCCAGAATAGGGATACATTGGAAAAATAGTTGTTACAGTAGAGAGTGAATGTAGTCATATGGGTACTCGGTTATTAGTTTTGTTTTAAGTATCGTTTGATACTTAGTTTTGTTTTATGTTTTGTTTTAAGTATCGCTTTGATACTTGGTTTGTTTTAAGTATCGTTTGATACTTAGTTTTGTTTTATGTTTTGTTTTAAGTATCGCTTTGATACCTGGTTTGTTTTACCAAAGAGTATCGCTTGATATCTTTGATTAGCTTCATTCATGCTAGACATAGACAAGATTTGTGCATTTAAAGACCGCCTGATCCTACAATAAAAAAGGCAGACTTTGACAGACAGTATTTCAATATACTTGGTTGAACGGTTACTTCTTTGTTCCTCAGTACACCCTCGAAGCCTCCTTTAGTTCTCAGCTCTCACCTCCTCTCTGGTAGAGCAGGCTACCTGCCAACTATCGTACCTTTACCAATAATATGACTAGCACCTTGCGAACACATTACAGTGAAAGAATTTGTTTTATAAGGGAGCTGTAGACACATTTTCATTACTGCTCATGAGGTTGGACTTAGCTGAATAGGCTTATCGTAATTTTCTGGATTCTCCAGTCCAGAAAATGAATCCACACATGAGGTAAACATAAAATCATAGGTATATACCTGCTCATATAATGCTAAAATATTGTATCCAAGTGGTACAGGCTTTCCTGGAATCTGGATGGTATGAAATGATCATCCTACAAATTGTACCATCATCTCGTCAATTGACACATCTGAGGCTGGAACCATAAGAGCCTGATAGCGTTCCTTCAGTTGATCTGTTAGGGGGAGCAGTTTTCGATACCAGCAGTATCGTGGGAGAGATATAAAGGACTCAGAGATATGCAAATAACGCTTTATTTGCTCGAATTGTTTAAGGGTTATATAGGAGGTAATCTTATAATCTCTTGTTAATTATAATGCAATTTGAAGATCTAACTCTATTAATAGGAAGAGGTCATACCTGTTTACAGGTCCATGGTCATCTCGACGCCAAAAGTTACTTGCCCTTCCACTTTTTGGTGCATGGATGCCCATATAAATCACAATTTCAAGCTAAATTTTCAGGTGAGCAGCTTGTACCTTATTCCACTTTCTCTTTCTACCTCTTTCAGCTTCCTTATACTCTGCATAGACATTCGTATTATGATACAATGCATCATAAATATGATTAGAAAAAAAGAGCTTAAAAAAGCTTCCTGGCTGTGAAACCTCTGTATTTCCCACCCTATGATAATATCCTGCAAGGACTCCTTTACATCTGAACTCTGGAGCATCTGGGAACGTAGCCAGTAACTTTACTCTTCGTCCATGTGGGGGCTATGGGTGGATGAATGTGGAAAATGGAGGAACAGTTGGCAAGTTGTACAGTCGCTGCTCTGATCCTGTCGGAATTGGTCCAAGTATGAGCATGTTTTCTAAAACGTATTAGCTACCTATTTCTGATAGTAATTGAACAGGCATAGCTAATACCCCCTCCTCCTCTGACTTCATGATCAGCAAGCTCATTTCGTGCTATCTCATCAGGCTCAGCTCCTAACCTATGACCCTGGATCCAGTCTGCCTCCTCTACGCAACTGTTATATGCGTTGGAGTCCATGGAAATTCGGGTTGGTTTCAGTTTAGGGAATTTGGAAAGAAAGACTTGAAATTGGAGTTGTCACGGTCACTGTAGTTTGTGTTGTTACAGTCCAGTTTGCCACCATCACCATGGTAAAAGATTTTTCTTATTACTTTTGTGAATATTACTAATGTCAGAATAGACAACTTGCAACTTTTCTTGTTCTGGCCGGCAACGCCGATTTCGGCTAATTGGATACACCAGCCACAGGCCTGAAAACGAAGCAAGGGATCATATCATACTCTGTGGGAATTGATTTCAGGTGCCCGGCCCCTTACATAGGATGTATGATAGTAGATCTCCCAGATTCAAAAAAATCTTCCTACCTATTCATCAATGAAATCTAGAAAACCAAGTGACATTTAGCGGAGATGTCTTGTAATATTTTAGTACTATTGACTTTCTTTTCCCTTTTCTCTGCCCCACGCACTGTTCCCGAGTTTTGGTCGAGTTCCATTAATGAGAATTCTGAGGTTGTTTCGGACCTCTTGACCTCAGTGCATACAGGCACTTGTATGCAAAATGAAATAGTATCCATGGTAAGGTATGATAGAGTGATGGTGAGTTAACCGCTCTTTTGTGTATCATACGCCGGGTTTACATGAAACAGCTGGTAAACTGAAAGGAGTATCACCTTTTGACCCTGAAAATCTTAGTTGGTCGGAGGACGCCGGTCTTCGGATTCTGGGGTTGTAAAACTTCACCTGGTACTATCCATAGGCAGCTTGGAACAATCTGCCTGTATCCTTCTTCAGGCTCAAAAATGTCTCTCTTGGCCTGACCATCGCAGTCCTCTGTCGTACCACAGTAAGAGCAAAGCTTCCGGACGGCCTACTGCATGAGTTGACTGCTGCTTTTCTAGATGGAAGTTGGAAGCGTCATCTGTATCGTAGTCACCGTTATTTCAGTCCGCCTTGCTAGATGAGCATCTCAGGCTCTATCTTTTTTCTTTCTTTCCTTTTCCTTTCCTTTTTTCCGGTGGTGGGGGGGGAGCATGCAATTGTGCCAATTTTTGTTTGTTGTCAAGCTGAGGACTGTGGATTGCGTTGTAGGATATGATTCCGGTAAGTATGATAGGAGTATCGTTACTGCATCGCAGGCCACATCGTGATAGTTTAGCCCCACTCACCACGGTGCTTCGCAGAATCTTGCTTTCCAATATGTCGGGATAGATACATACGGTGAATGCATGTACGACGCTCAGGGGTACGGGTGCAAGTACCGGTACGTCACTATAGACACGCAGGAGGGGCCGCCGAAATAAGAAAAGTCCGCCAGATGACTTTGTGGCTGCCGACCTTCGCTTGAGCCGCAGGGCTACAGTGAGGGCTAGAACACACGATCCGGATGTTGGGTTTACATGTTAGGAGGTGGGCAAGAAGCGTTTGCGCTGATCGGGTTGAGGTTTGTGGAGAGAGGAGAGAGACCTGCAGTCTGAGAGAAGCTTGTCTCTCTCGCTCTCTCGAGTTGAGTGGAAACCTTCCCATAGATTGATCCCCCTATTTGGGCGTGTCTTTCGACTTGAGGATCACTGGCCCGTTAGGAATGCTGATAGTGGAGGACTGGTGTGCGGTACAGGAAATTCTACTATTCTTACTGCAGATCGGCATGTGATTGTTATTTCCCCTACTCGTACTCGAGTGGGCCACTGGTAGGTTTGATCGCGGGAGGGTCGAGATCGATGGGTATGCTCGATTGTGCTCGAGTACGGTACTGTACTCGTACTGTACTGCATCTCGATGCTCTAACATGACCAACTAGAACTGAATATATCCAATGGGGGGGTATATGTTTGCCGTTTAATTACTCTATAATACAAGATTTAATATGGGAGATCATATTTTCCCAGAAAATTTAATATCAATAATACGCGAGCTGCAGTAACACCTAACTTCGGCGCCCCAGAAATCAGATGCGTGCGGAGGAATGGAAGGCGGTTGAGAAAAGGAGAAACCGAGACGTCAGCAAACACCTACGTGTTCTCCATCTGCTGGAGCATCCAGAGAGGGATACTCGTGATCCTCGGAAGAACCACATCTTGCTGCCTACCAGGATTTTCGTTTTGATCTTGATTTGTATTGTGATGGTCCTCAATTTTCTATCAAGGGCGGATTCTGAAGTGTGTCCATAGTGGAATTGGATGTTTCGTCACAACTTCCTTGGCAATAAAGTTCTTGGCAATGGACATCGGTAAAGTCTTATCGGAGGGGCTTTCCCAGCCTTACAAGCAACCGCCTCAGCGAAACAACTTAGGCGGGTGACGGACTGGGGCCAGTATCATAACAAGTGATTTTTTGTTACCCTACTTTGACAATTTCCTTTTTGCTCACCAAATACCGGTACCCCTGTTGGTCACCAGCCCTGTCTCATCGTGGGTACGGTTATGACTGTAACTGGCGCTGCGGTGATCTTTTCCTCTCCTTTCAAGGCTGGGGATATGGATTCACGAGAAAAAAAGGTGAGTTTTGGTTGTGGCTAGGGGGGGTAGGGGAAAGTGTGTGGGTAGGTTCGGTACCAAGTACGAGGCTCGAGCAGAGACCGCAGAGTTGAGGTTCTCCTTCCAAGCCTGGTCAGACGAGTCTGACTTCCTATCATAGCTTGATATATCATAGTTTTTATTTTTTTTTGATTCTCCGCCCCAATTCCAAAGTGTCGTCATTCCCACCGAGAACCCTGCCCGGGCTGCAAAATTGCATCACCGCAACAACTCCCTTCCCCTCCTCTGTACTGGGGGAGAGTCTGGTGTTTGTCAGAATACCGGTAGCAAGGGAAACGCCCTGCAGCCGTCAACTTTCAAGGAAATCAGCTGTCTGTGTCATCATGGGATCTGAAAGTGAAGATGGGTATATAAACGCCATGCCCCAGAACTGTGGACTCGACTTTCGATAATAATCACGGTCGCACCCTTCAATCAACTATCAGCTTCCTCTCAGGAGAACATCGCTTCTTGTACTGTACTGTACGCGTGCTGTAACACCTTTTCTCTCACCCGATCAAGCCATTCATCTCTAGGCCACTTAACAGAAAAAGCAAAGGAGAAACATGTAAGTATCATGGGCGGTTTTTTTCCTTCTCATTATCTCAGGCGCATTGCATCAAGCATCAGGTATTGGGCGGGCGAAATAGCCAGATACGGAAATATCGAGCCAGTGCCCAGTCTGAGTGGTATGCCTTCTTTTATTTGTTGCTAACACACACTTTTTCTACCACAGACCGCAAAACACATTCTACAAGTTTGCTCTGTTACCTTTCTCGGACCGCCGCATAACTTTGTTGTTCACTCAACCCCGCTTTTCTCTCGAGGAGGTTTTTTAAAACCCCCTCATCCGTTACCAAAGAGCCTAGTTTTCCTTCGCTCTAGAAACCCGCCACCAGCGAATCCTTTATTCTATCATTTTTGGAACTCCCAAAAAAAGAAGTCTAGACATGGCAAGGTACACTACCGCAGACCCCTACATGGGAGAAAGAGAACGACAATATCTTTCAGATCGTGCTCTTGATACTCAGATGGCTGTATACTCACCTGATACACCTTTCAACAGTATTTCTACTATCACTCCATACACTTCCTACGGAAACCCGCATACTTCCACGGGTGCCCTTGTACGCGGCGGTGTTATCGATGAGCCCGTTGTCGAACATGAACACCATCACGTTCATCACCATATCGATCATGGTAAATATCTCCTTCTATCCATTCTTGGGATTTGAATCATCATGTTGATTTCGGCAGGCAATCCGGTAGCCGGTGCTCTTGTCAGGCCCCGTGTTGCACGCGAGTATTCCTATGACGACCTTCACGACCGTGAACGCAGATATGGTAGTGGTATGAGCTTGGGTAGTTTTGGCCACCACCATGGCCACCACTATGGGCACCGTCATCGTGGGCTCCTTGGGGGCCGGTTTGCCCGATCAGATATCGATCTCAACCTGGATGCATCATATAGGCATCGGCGAAGAAGCATCTATGATGATAGAGATTCGGAACTTGCAATTATTGATGTTCCTGCTGGAACCCGTCGAGTGACTGTCGACATGGGTCGGGAGGTTGATATCAACTGGAGGCGGGATAACGGCGTTCGGAGATCAAGGGGATTGGGGAGTGAGCTCTGGACCGAGATCACTAAGGACCTTGTCACCAGAGAGGCCATTGAGGAATGCGGATACCCGTATGAGGAAACTGAGTTCTTCTACTATATCTTTGATTACCTGCACCGTGAGCAGATCAACGAGTTAGTGGATCTCACCCACGAGATTCGCAGACGTACGTTTTAATCCATAGGGAAGCCCCGGGTAATCCATGGTGCTAACTCTCAGTAGATCGTATCCGAGACCTTGAGTATGAGTCGATTGGCGTAGGTCACCCTCGCTTTGACAGGCGACTAGATTACGATCGCGAGGAGACTCGCACCGAGATCGTTATTGAGGGTGGCCACAGGGGTCATCGCCGCCGCAACCGCTATTACTACTAAATGCTTCCCCTGAACGCTGTATTGCGTTCGATATTTGATCAATTTAACGACGTGACGACCTAGATTGGTTTTTTCCTTCCGGTGTTTCGTCCGAGGGCTTTTTTTCTCCTACAAATGTTTTCTTTTTACATCTCACTTTTGCAAGATTTTTCAACCATTTTCGTTTTCTTCTGGCCGCTGCACTTACTTGTTCCCGAGTTTAGTGTCGTGCCTAGTCCAATGTATTTCCTCTTTTTCTTTAACGACTTTCCGTTTTCTTGTCCCAATAGTATTCCCTCTCTATTCTACTCGTATAATGATCTTGTAACCGGTAGTGGACACGTGATGATGGCGAACATGTTTTCATCTTCTGTAACTTGGGGGAAAGGGAAGTGGGTTAAATCTTCGTGGAATCGTACATTTTCGTTCGCAATAAACTTTTTGTTTCCGTCAAACACAGTTATTGCCTGTGCCGGTACTGTAAGAGTGGGATCTGATACGGTATTCTCGAGTGAGGTGATAGGATGGGGTTGCAGAGGCAGGCTGAAGCTTCGCGCTTGCGCCTGCACTCTTGACTCGCTGATTAGATCGAATACGGGGCGTGGTGGCTAAACGGTGGGTGACTGGGGCCATTGGCAGTTGGGCTGTATCATGGGTGGATGGTGGGGTTCAAGCCTTGGTTGCTCGAATTCCCAGCCGACGTCATGTCGATTGATTGATAGTTGCTCTGACAACTCAGTTAGGGAATCAGATCTAAACCAGTAGAACCCACTTGTGTACGGGATTAGTATCGGTGCCGTAGACCACCTTTGCTCAAAATATAATATATTTAACTTTGCTCGAGCACAGCCTATCATCCAGTACCTTGACCGTGTAGCAGCACTATTGGTATGATGGTGGGTCTACCTGACTGCCTGTCCTAGTATATCGGCGAAGCGAATCCGTCGCAAAACGCGCTTGGATATTGACTGCCCCGGGCTCCCCCCGGTTGCTCCTTTTCTCCCTCCCTCCTGCCGGGAGTAATCCTCTTTTTTTTTTCAACAAAGAAACGGCCTGCAAACCCCTCCCGCAATTATATTCTGATAATAATTCGATCCCGTCTTTGCCCGATACCCCAGTCAACAAGCGTACACCCCTATCGTGCATTGTCACATCCATCATGAGTGGTAGAATACACCTTTACCTCATTACCTTCAACTGTGCCCTGCTTCATCACGACGTCGCAACTCTTTCTTCGCATCTCCTCTCCGGGCTTGAATCCCCGTCCTTCAAACCGGACTTGATAGTTCTCTCACTACAAGAGATAGCTCCGCTTCCTACTTCCTTCCTAGGTGGGCCAACTCTGACAGGATATTTCGAAACATTCTCGACGGCAGTGAAAGCCGCTACAAGGAAGCAGTTGGGTGAAGACTATGCTCTAGTGGCGAGGAGTAATGTTGGGTTGACAGGAATTATGGTGTTCGCGAGGAGCCCGGCGAGGGTTGGGGAGATACGGTACGCTGGCGTTGGAGTGGGATTATGGGAGATGGGGAATAAAGGAGGTGTTGGAGTCAAGGTTTATTACAATGCCATGGATGGGGGCACCGATGGGGGTAGTGGTAATAAGACGGTGGAAATAAACTTCTTAGCTGTGCATCTTGCTCAGGGTGAAGAGAACGTCCATCTGCGAAACGAAAACTGGGGCTCGATTGTGCGGGGGCTTGTTTTCGATATTGTGGGAAGGGGAAGGGGGAATTCCGTACCAGAGATCGGATCGGTCTCTACCCGGAGTTTATCATCTTCTCAACCAGATCCAGCACCTTGTTCAGGATTATATTCACCCACGGCTCATCTTTTCGTCCTTGGAGATCTCAACTACCGTACAGCGGACTCCAAACCTGTCGGGCCGGAATTTATTGTGTTTCCACAACCGGATGATCCTCCCTCGTCGAACAAACACTACTCAAACCTCCTCGGACATGATCAGCTCACTCCACAAAGAAAGGCAAATAAAACACTGCACGGCTTAGAAGAAGCTTCGATTACCTTCCCGCCTACGTATAAATACCACATCTCAAAAACCTCACCAGACGATCACAGCTGGAATTGGGCACCACTTCGATGGCCGAGCTGGACGGATAGGATACTTTATCTTCCATCAGAGAACCTTCGGGTTCACAAATACACCTCTATCCAGGAAATCAAATCCTCAGATCATCGGCCTGTCGTTGCACACATATCTATTCCTGCCGAGCCCCTGAGTGCTAGTGACGGATGGAGGGTTCGTCCACCATACCAACCTGATGTCGAGGGATGGAGACCTGCTCGAGATGCAGCTAGGAGGAGAGAAGTCATTATGGGGTATCTAGTCTATTTGTTTGGAACTCGGGCAGGCTGGGGCGTTCTTGCCGCGATTATTGCCGGAGGATTGGGCAGTTGGTGGGTGCTCAGAGAGCTGATTGTTCGTCGAGCCTAGGGAATGCCATATTAGTGAGTTGGGTGGTGCTTGTCGTTCGCTTGCATTGGAGGGATTTTACTAGTGATTCGTGAGAGTTGTGGAGAACTTAATATTTCTGTTGAGGCCAACAGCGATTGATGCAGCGTGAATAGTGTACTTAGATGAAAAATGCATTGCCCCATCAACCATGATGACTACCTGTAATGAGTTGGAACGTGGTACAATATATTTGGGTCGGGTGTATCTGCTGCACCTTTCCTTATGAGCTCCTATGATATCAGTTTTTATGTGAATCAAGTGATTCTACTGTACACATGTCAGACATCTCACCACAGCCAGCAAGCTTCCCCCGGGAGATGGTACTGATCAGTGCCGTAATCATATTCCAGTAGGACAACGTTCAGGTTCATTCTTGCACTTTAGCAGCCAGCAGATTACTCATAATATTCCATTGAGCCACCTTTGTCGTAGCATTTTTCCAATACTAAAAGGTTCTACAGCACTTTTCGTTCCTCGTATAATAAGTACCTACCAAGACTATGCTTCCAATTGATACGCAAAAATACCGCATGCGGGTCAGGGCTTCCGAAGTGTGAGTGAAGTAAGGGACCTCTACAAGTTATGTCACTACCGGGGGAGGGGAGTAGGAATCATATGGGACTGGTGCTCACGGTTACTGGTGTGCTACAAAAGCTCAGTATTTGTGGGTAGGAAGGAGTGGTGAGGGGTTGTTATTGCTTGAGCTTGGATTCCACCACTGCCATCACTGGTATCTGCGGGCTTTGATACTTTTGGGGTTTTTCGCCTGGGGGGCATTGGTTCACTGCCTTGTGCTAAGGTTGAGGAATTTTGTAAGCTCTTCTTCCTGGTTGCCTAATGTTGGTTAGCTAAAGTTTGGTTTAGTAAGGCTTGCCTATGGTTTTTTTTGGTAACTTAGGCGTCGTTGATATGATGTAGGTCGAAGTATCACTCCAACATTTGCTCTCAATAGGAACTCCTCCTGGAGCAACGATGAGGAGGGGATTTTGCGGGGTGAAAAAGTGTAACTCATTCTGAAGGCAGGGTATTTCTGACGCCTTTTGGGTGATCCCGAGGGAACACTCTAGAGGTATTGCTCCGATCTGGATTTTGGTTTTCGGAGTCGAATACTTTACTAAGTTAACAAGAATTACAAACTGGTTGACGGCGAACTCTTCCCTACGGATTCACAGTGGGTAGGGGGTTCGTAGGGGTGGGTCTTGTTCTTGAGGGCTTACTGCCTGTTTCTCTTATAGTAACGAGTACACACATTCTTTGAAGATCTATTTCTTAATTTATCGCTTTGAAGGCAAGCATCTATTAGGTGGGGTTTCTTGGTGTTTCTCGAACATAATTTCAACCACCGCCGGTCGAATATTCAGATGTCGGTGGATAAATCTGCGGAATTATGAGGTTCAGGCTTTGGTTGTTTGTGTCCACTAACGGGTATCATACCTCAGGCATACCTTCTTTCGGTATAATAACCACGAGCACCAGAACTCCTGGTACCAACTTGCTTGCCTATGTTAACAATTCATACTCCCCCTTATGATATTTCCGGAAAAGGCTTACCGGAGGCCCTGAGCTATGCTGGCTGTTCCCGACGGCTTCGGTCGAGCTAAAATCGTAAGTTCCGCATTATCAAGAGGCGATCGCTGCCTTACAACCTGATTTGGATACGGATACAGTCCTGCTCCAGTAGCTTGACCCTACAGACTAACAGATCCCGACTTCACTGATATATATGCATAGGATTGATGTTGGCTTACCAGTAGGGTGCCTAGGTGTATGTTTGGGGTCGCTGATGCTAATCATGTAGCAGGCGAGGGCCCATCAAAAGCGCATCGCTGTAACCCGAGGAGGAAAACCCGTTTCGGGTGTGGAGAATTCATTTTAATCTTGTAGGTAGTATACTCCTCGGTCGTTGGCCTACAGCAAAGCGTGAGACTAATTACAAATTAGCACAATACAGCATAATAGTATTATATGTCTTGAGGTGGATAACTAGAAGCTGAGAGCAAACGTTTCGACATCTCCTCTAGACCGAGGCTCTATAGAAATGGAAACCCGTACTTGGATCGGAATTGGTGGTCTTGCACGGCGCCGTTATAGGTTGTGTTGGCCAATCTTGATCTCCACCCGCAGCTCTGTTAGGGGCGGCGTGGGTGGGGCATTTTGTGTGGATGCTCCCTGGTATCTTGAAGCAGGACAAAAATAGAGGTTGTGCACGATGCTCCTCGCGTTTTCCTACTATCAGGGTGTTAACCAGTAGTGTGCGGTGCACTAGGTGATGTCGACGCCTGACATAGCACGTCGCACCCATTGAAAATTAACCCAAATAATTGGGATCCATCAAATTTAGAGGCGTTTATTCGACACATCATACATAAAGGTTGAACATACATAACCTCTAATTTCCGAACTCTATTTTTGCCGAGGAAATGACAGCCTTCTGAAAGCTTACTTGCAGGAAAGCGCGAACGATGTGCTTCCATGGAGCACTCTAGATTTTGCAGAGAATGCATCTGGGGCACGTATCAGCATTGCTCATACTACACATTGATATCAATTCAGCATAGCCTTCCTCTCAGTGTTCATAACAAGAATCGATGTTTCTCATAGCAGATGCCGTTGCGGCATTCCGGAAACACATTGGTTACCTAAATCTTGTGCCGGCAGCAGCATCAATACTGGGTCCGCATATTTGCTGAAATTACCAAAGCGGCCTCACTGGTAGTATGGCTATTATCGGTGGACCAATCTTTATCGGTAAGATATTCAGGTGTTGCACCTGAGTATTGGATGAACTACCGTAGGAACTGGAATGGTTGAAGCTTTCTCCAAAGTGCCGAGACCTTATTGGGAGAGGAAACCCCCACATTCTAGTGTTAGGTGGAATTATTCCGGTTCTTACCGAGAACCAGTTTAACTAATATCTGGACACTCTTCTCCTATCTTAGTAGGAATACTAACAAAAAAAACCACGGGAGGGTATACTGGTGGTTGATGATTTCCTACCTAATTTTACTCCGGAAATCTCGGCTGGTCTCCCGTTCATCCTGGCTTGATCCGTCTGGCAGTTTCCAGGACGTGATTCAAGCACGATAGCCTTATGAACAATATATTGAGTGGTAATTGCGCGAATCACTATTTCCTGGCTTTGGAGATCATGGTCCAATAGGCGAGGATTCCGGTTTGCTCAGCTGGTCGTTCAGCACGGCCATGCACATACGATCCCGGGGGTCAATAATTGACCCAAGCTGAAGTATCCGAGGCTCCTACCCCTCCTTTTTTGTCCACACACACCTTCAAGTTCCCAATTCATACAGTACCATGTATCCGTATGCACAAGTGCACAAACTTTGAGGCGTGGATGAGCGAGCCAAAGGGTGAGATTGCACGAGGATGTCAATGAGTGACCGCAGCCCCCTAGGCCGCGCACATAGCACAACCTTAGCAAACGCGGGTCTAGCTGAGAGACGGAGACTGGAGACTGGAGACGCTTCTCGAGTGACAATGTCTGGCGCAGACTTTTATGTATGATCCTCTCCTTTCGACTTTTTAGATCCGGTTTTTTGATTCTTGGTGTGAAGAACCTCGGGGAAGCCATATAAGCAATCTCTGCCAGGTATTGAACGTTTTAACGCCCCCAAGCTCTACCGCACAAGCTATCGAGAGGGTGTTTTCTGTCTGGTGGGGTTTCTCTTGTATACCGGTAACTCCATAAAAAATTTTAGTGCCAAGCCACAAGGCTTCGATTTCTCACTATGACTACTTGTACACCGCGGTAGAGCCTTATCATAGAGCAAATACCTCTCAAACTGGGCACAAGCTGCTAAGCGCGACAGTGTGTGGTTCGCTGGATACCCAGTGCGTCTTTCCTCCATCAAGCCTTTTATGTGTCATTAGAAGTAGTATGTGGGGCTTTAGTGCGAAAGTACTAGGAAGGTGAGGTATGATATATATCACTATCACCATAGTTTTTAGACCAAGCTGACTTTATCAACCCTGTGGAACTTGCCGCCTTATATGATAGTGTCTCTGTTAGAGAGGTTTGCATTATTCATCTCCCGAAACGCTTAGGCATTCTGGGGGCTTTCCCTATAGCTCTGGCAAAAGAGCGTGTTGGGGCTTGAAGGCTGAAGAAACGACCTACTTCTAATGCTTTTATAGGCCGTTTCTAGGGACCCTCACCATCTAACGCCCTACCGCACGTCACGCTATATGGACGCTGAACCGGGGATAACCACTTTTTCCCTGCAATATGCGGTGGTATCATGCACTAGAATTAACGCACCTGTCGGTTGTTCACCGCGTTTTTCCATGAAACCTGGGGCATCGAGTTGGGTGGTTGGGAAAGGAGTTTGCTCCCACTACTTTGACGCATCCAGTCAAGCTCTTCACTTAGCCACTGCAGGAGAAATTGTGAGGCACGAGTTAAGTCCAGACGGACTGAGACATAGACTTGGTAAGAGAGAGAGGTTTCAGCCGTCAGACTCCGGAGGACGTTCTAGAGTTCTCGATAGCAAAATTGGTCAGCCCGGTGTTGTTCCAGGAAGTCTTCGGAGTAGAGCTGCCTCCCAGATATCATGCCTGTATACCCTTCTTGCAAGTCAATCATCAGATACAGCCTGGATCAACACCTATCTTTATAATTATCTAAAAATGATATGGAATCGACACTTGAGTGGCCTCGGCAAGAAATTATCCGCCGTGCGTGGCATCCAACGGCTGTCGAACTTCCAGCTGTTAACGCTCTTAGCCGGAAGCCTTATGTAGGCATAAGGTAGATTGCTCAGGAGGAGTTCTGGGGCTATCAATCTCCGCCTCAAGGTGGACTTGGAAATCTTGAAATGTGCAGCGATAGATACTTGCACAGTGTGATAGGGTTGCTGTCCAACAACGTGCGAAAACTTGCGAGTCACTACCGTTGCCATAAAACGTTTATATTTGTACCCCCACAAAAAATTCACTACTCGCAATCACCTGAACTACTGATATTAGTGCTTTAATAACTTGTTACTGCCATACCTCACTGGGCCGCTACTAGAAGTCTACTGGTCCCAAAGGTTATTACTTGGTACCCAGAGACCCTACCATTCAACCGGAACATTATACCATCGTAATAGACATAGACTAGCGCTGCTCTTCTGCCAATACAGGAACTTTGCTAGGGAATAGTAAACTGACATAGATATTCGGACCTTCTCAGAATGAAAATTTGATCCAATACGCAAAACCAACGACTCTATTTCTACACTGCGAAAACATGTGCTGTAGTCGATATTCTAGTTGTCCATTGTGTAACGGCGTGCTGAGCATCATGTACGACTACATGGGAAGCCACACCCGGCTAGAGGCACAGGGGGGGCTCAATCCTCTTAATAATTCCATTCCTGTTATCCCTTCCGCTCACGACATGAAGGCTGAGAGCTGCTTAGATGGAAGATGAAGGGCAAAGCGCGCACGTAAACCGAGTTCTTGAGAATGAGATCCGCACCGCCCCCCGGTAGGAAGCGTGATATTCTGCTGCCGGCATCATATCTGGGAAGCCGGCTGCCTAGCTAAAAGTTCACCTTTTTCTCCCCGGAAAACCGATAGTTCTCCGCCTGATGCTTTAACTTGACTGTCTAACCAATTTCGATTGGCCGAGAGTATAGTTATGCGGACCTTGGGAAGTCCTTTCTGCGGAAACAAGATGCCCTACTCAATGCCTACGATATCTTAGAGGGGCACTCCCGTCAGGGAGGGATGGGTGGAGGATGCGCTTATATCCGGTGTGCTCTAAGAGTTCGTGAAATAACTAGAATGCGGTTAGGTAATTCCAGCTCCTGCATGCATAGATCTGGAACATGGCGGTCGATTGCCAGGTTCGGAGATGCTTCCTAGCCCTATGACAATTGTACTAACGCAGGAACAGGCGGGCCCGTATTACCGCTAGAGCTTTCTTCCCTCCACGGCACTCCTCCCCCCCCCTTTCCCTTCCCTCCGCAGCTTAGCGGGCTGCAATAGTGAGGTTTCTATTTGGCAGCCTATATAGCACTCACTCCAAGTCAACTGAGGTCCGATTAGATGTACGGGGAGATATCTAGACATCACTTTACCACAGCACAGCCTTTCCATCCTTCATCCCACGTACCACATACCAGGTTCTATTCGAGATGGGAGTGCACTACTCGCCCCGCTTCTCACCACATTCGGGATTCCCAAGACAGCGGATACTACAACCCCGTTACATCATGGCCATTCCCACCGGTCCAAAAAAGAAAAAAAGAAGGGAAAAAAAAGAAATGAGTGGGAAGTGGCCCAGCTCCCCTGACTCTCATCATGGCTTCGCCCGTGGGAGTCGGGCGTCAGGGAGCCTTAAGATCCCAATACATCTAGTGCTGGGGAAACAAACCGCGTTTCCCACTCCTTGAGGCAGGCATTAAGTTGGTGCCTTGATGTCTCCTGGAGATGAGTATTAATACGCTCCAATCTCCCCTTCGAGATCTCTTGTCTATCACGAAATATCCAGTGCCCCAACCCAAAGGAAGAGCTGAAGCCGTTCGAGATCCCAACCAAACACATCTCCCAGAAAACCAAACTTTAATTATTCATTCCCCCAGAAGCCCGTTCCCCTTCTTCCATTGTCCTCCTATCCACCCACTCCTCTATTATCATCTCCTTTTCTCGCCGTACGGAGACCACACTCTACTATTTCACAAAACCTCCAGAATCCTTACGAAATTCGCTTTCAAAAAACCGAGGACAAAAAAGGAAAAGCATCATCACCACCTCCACAACAATGTCTTCGAGAAACACACCATGCCCCGTCTGCCTCGACCTTGGACACAGGGAACCTTCTCGGGGTACAGGTCGCCCTAGAGGGTGCTGGTGCCCCCAAAACGAAACGAGGGAACGGATTTGGTTCTGTCATATATGCCAGAATGAGGGTCGAAACCCCTGTTTCCTGATCGAGAGAATCAGTCCCAAATGCCAGCACCCCGAGTGCTCACACGAAGTTTGCAACAGTTGCAGGCGTGAATGGAGTGGATAGGAGGCCCCAGGCTGCCCTATCCCCACCGGTTTAAGTGCGTCCCCGGATGGGTGGGGTGTGATGGACCGCTAGGAGGTTGGTGAGGGTTCCCAGGACGCCAGGAGGATTGAAAGTTTGTTGCTTTCCGGGGCTTGGGCTATATCTTTCCCAAGAAGGAGTTGGAGTGGCAAAGAAAGAAAGAACGAGGAAAAAAAAAGGTAAAAACAAAGACAACAAAAAAAGGGGGGTTCAAAATCGTGGTTCCGATGATAGAGGGATACAGCTTTCTGGTGTTTTGGTTGCTTGCGAAAAATGGGAGTTTTTTTTATGCTAGGTAGTTTATCCTAAGTCTAAATTTTCCATCTTCAAACGAACCATTTACATTTCTTTTAATTCCTGTTTCTTTGATTTATGTTTTCTGGCTTAGGGAGGGAGGAAATGGTGAGAACGGGGGATCTTTGTTTGGTCTTTAGTTTCCTTTTCACTCCTAGAATTAATCAATACTTTTTTTTAGAGCTGGCCAGTGTCACTACCGTGCCAATAGTATATCTTTCACATTTCGCGATACCAAAGTACCAAAGGCACGATTTGCGTAGTGTTCATCGTATAGTTAGCCCTGGGGGGAGGAGATCCTCTTAGGCAAGTCCATGGCTCCGGAAGGCGAAAAGCCACGGCGATCAACTTGCTATCCATGGAGAAATCTCGGAGAAACTTAGGTATTGCCCTACCCACGTTCCACAAATTCTGAACACTCCTGTCCGACACGAAAAAGAAAAGGGAACAGGCAAGGCAGAATGCGAGTGATGGCCTATGATGGAACCGAAAAAAAAAAAAAAGTCACTAAAGAGCCAAGGAAAAAAAATATGGTTGTGGGCACTTAGCACATAATGCCCGAAGGCATCAATCAAGACAGCTTGCTTATAAGCCATTTTCAGGAAATACAATAGTATTTATTCATTGGTGTATGCCGAACAGGGCCTTAGAAAAAAAACCTCGAGTTTACTTCCCTCGGCCATGGTTTTCCCTTCCTTCCTTCCTTCCTGCCCGTTAGAGAAGTCCCTTCCTTCCTGCCCGTTAGAGAAGTCCCTTCCTCCTCCTCCCCCGGAGCGAGGCAACCAACGACGGGGTAAATCATCTCCGGTGACTCCCATAGTCACGGCAATATAGCGGGGGGGAGGGACTGTCAGAGGGAGGCGCGGAGAGCAACCTCGCCAAGGGGCATATACATACATAAGTTGTCCAACGTGAAATCTGATTCCACCGTTCGATCGTCCATCGTCCCCCTCCCCATGATACCCTGTCGATTCGCACACAAAAAAAAAGTAAAAGTAAAAAAAAAAGAACCTCCCTCGGGGGAGAGAGTGTGAGAAGGGAAAACCCGTATGATGTTCACAACTGCCGTTATCTGCGCTTACCCAAGCAAGTCATCGTCAGGGGTGGAATATCATACAATGTCATGTACTGTACAGTACTTGTACTAGGGTAATTAATGTCGGTCTGTACGACGAGTTCAATCCCCAATCACCTTCTACCTATATGTAAGCCACAGCCCTAGTGGCGAATTCAACCTTATAGGATCGCACGAGATCCCCATATATATATTATATATATATATATCCGTGTGTGTGTGCGTGTGCGTGATACTGAGCAGTGGGCGTACGGTATTGTATCGGAGCATCACAAGATGCGCTACTCTAGATAAGACTGCGCGTGTACGACCACTTGAGTGAGTGAGTACTACTACCTCTAGACAAGACTGCGCGTGTACGACCGCTTGAGTGAGTACTACGGTTAAATTTTTATTTTTATTCTTATTTTATTATTTTTTTGGTAAGCTTTTTTCCTTCATATATTATAATATATAATATTGTGACCGATGGTGATTAGACTACAGTACCGGTATTAGCATACCGGCATCACGTAACCTATTTTAGCCACAACATCGATGAAGCGGGCCGCCCCGCACGATTCCCGGTGCGGTCCGTTTTTTTTTTTTTTTCCTTTCCTCGGAAATCGAGCCCCACAGAAACTGTCCGCCTAATATCGCTTTTTTTTTTCCCCCTTTTCTCTCCAGACCAGAATACCGGTAGTACCGCTATCGTACTAGATAGGTAGATTATCCTCCCGTTTCACCAGATCCGACAAAGTGGAAGAATCCAGGATAAGCTCCCGTGAACCTTCCCTTGCTTCCCTTCTTTTTTGCTTTATTCCCCCCGCAGCCCTGCCCGTTTTTTTAATTCACTCGCCGAGGGGGAGAGGTATTCTCACCCTCAGGTAAGAAAACATAGGACATGAAAAGTCATGAGACATCACTCGTGTCTTCTGCCCTGCTCTACTTCCCGCCTTACCGATTACGGTGACATATCCGTATGATATGTAGGCAACCATTTTTTTTTTTTCCTTACCCCACCGGCGGTGCCTACGCTACGTTCTTACGTTTTTGTTGTCCTCCTCTTTCTTTCGAGGAGAACAATCATATGTGCGCCGGCGCTGTTGTTGTGTTGTGGTTGTTGTCGTTGTCACTGTCCTGCCTCATGCCTTCTTCCCCTTGCTTATGGCAGGCGCCGGAATGCAGTTATCATGGGTAGATAACTGCTGAAGTCCAGCCTGCCCGCCACGCAGATATGGAGAGGGGAGGAAAAGGAAAAGAAAAAGAAAAATACCCCGCCCTCGATGATTCAAAAAGGGGAGACGTGGTCGGTTTGTTTGTTGTCCCTGATTCATGTTTTTTTTTTTTCTTCCTTCTCTCCTTTCCATTCGGAAACGTGAGGCGTCTGCCTACAGTAATATACCCCTCATACTATACCTCGGTCGACCGGGTAGGCGGGGTAAATTTATCATAGATTTAGTGGAAGGCTTCTTGGAGTTTCGATTTTTTTTTTTTTTTTTGCTACCGTGCTTTCTTTCCTTCCCCCCCGTCTTTCCCCCCTCATCTTATTCTTTTTATTTTTCTCGGTTGGGATAAGCTTTTTTTCTTCATTTCCTCTCCTTTCCTAAAAGTACGAGTAAGTGAAGGGTGGGGTATCATCTGATGTGGTGGGAGGTTGTGTGTGTGTGTGTGTGTGAAAAAAAAACATGACGGTAAGACAGATTTATAAGAAACCCGGGATGAGTTAATCTCTGTACCACGTTTTGTTTTGTGTCTTCGACGAATATTCCTGGCAGGGCTATGGAATACCTTTTTTTCTTCTTTCCACCATCTGGGGCTGCCATGCATCGTTGCATCTCGCGACATCGATGAATTGGTCTTACTTATTCGTTCATTTATTCATTGGTGCGACGAGTTCGTTGTTTTTTCGTCGAGGGATTTTTTTTTTCAGCTACCTGTAGGGGGTCGTGGTTCAAGGCAGTGGCTTTTGGGGATATATATCTTGGTATCATATACCGGCGGAATGCTCCAGTGTACTATGATACTATAATTAGAAGCGTTTTACTTATGTAAATGGATTGTCATGGACACGGTTTTAAGGTTTTCTTGGTATCGCAGGTAACTTAGGTATGATAATTAATTGTTGACCAACGACTGATCCCACGATTGATTGATTCCCCATCGTTGGTCAACAAATCTTCAAAATTCTTGACTCCCCCCAACCACTCGTAATGCTATAGCCTCGGGTGCCAAAGTGAGAGTAAGAAAAGGAATGACTGAGAAAAACAAGTGAAAAGAAGACAAGATACCACCCAACCATGACTGCCCAAAGAAAGAGATCTGTCCAATGAGGCAAAGAAAAAAAGAGAAGTGTCCACCTTGTTATATGAAAAACGAATGAAAGAGAAAACATTAAAACAGTACGCTTCTCCCTTCTCTATGCCGACTCTTCCTCGGTCCTCCCAAGGAACCCAAGCTCCCCCCCCCCCCTCCCTCCCTCCCGGGGGTGGTCAGTAGGTGCAGAGGAGTCTTCTTTTATTCCCCGTTGGGCGTTACGGGGTATACTCGACAACAGTCGCACCTTATGTGCTCGCAGTGCTCGCACTTGTCATGTAAGTCGTATACATAACCGCCTCCAGGACAGTCGGGTTGACAGCAATCCCAGAAAAGCGTTTGCTGCCCCGCCGTCACGCTATCTGGAAGACGTCTGCCTTGACCGGGGCCATTACTGTTTTTTCGCCCAGCAGAATTCGGCGATGTTTTCGAGCCCCCGATATACTCTCGAGGAGAACCGGCTGTGCGAGAGGAATTGGTCGACCTAGGTGAGTCCATATTCCCGTGGGTGAAGTTTTGGTAGCGTAAAGTTCCTCCGATCCTCTGGTTGTAGTTCCGAGCTTGAACGCTCTATTAATGGTAAGTCGTTGTCCTTGTAGAACGCCTACTAGAAAGGTGGTCTGTGCCTGCAGGCAGGCAGGGGCCAACCGAATGCAAGGTGATTGGACTTACATGATCTCCCGCTCTATCGATACTGCTATAGTGCGATAGTTATGGGAGGAACGGATGGTCCTCTTTAGATCTTTTTCGGATTGAAGCTTGAGAGCTAGGGGAGGGGGAGGGTTAAGATTGGAAATTTTGGCAGGGTAAGGCGAGCTAAACTCTGGCGATATGTGGTGAGCTGAGCTGGTCGTGACAGCCAGTTTCAGGAGTGATCTGGGATGATGTCGAAATGTGATTGTGTTGACGCAGGAAGATGGTGCTATATATCCCCAAACTCACGGGGTCCCGTGCAGCTAGTTGAAGAAAGAGGCAATCGCCTGAGGCCCTTAGTTGTGGAGCTTTCCCGCCCTTAGGAACCCACTCTCGACTCCGCACATACCACTCTCATCAAATCCGCCTTACTGTACATAGACTGTAGAGGCAATTTTGGGGGTAGGAATGGACGGTGGGTAAGTCTAGCGGCCCCCCCCCCCCTTGTAACACCTAGTATCATCTAGAGAGAATAATAATGCCTCCAGAAAGGATGACATAGCTGGGCGCAAAACAATCGCACAAACCCCCAGCTCCCCCGCCCAATAACCCAATGCACGGGGGGGGTTGGCGATTCGCACAAAGCACCTGGTGAGTCCTCCGGATGAGTCCTCTCTTTTTCCTCTGCGAGCTGAGGAATGAGTTAATTAGATGGAAGGGAAAGTAGAGAAGGCATCCTATCGAAAGCTAGGTGTTGCGCCCACAAAAACCGTTGCACTCTTCCCAATCACAGCTGCTTCACCACCATCGGCGTCGCAACTTTGGCCCGTGCCCAAATACTCCAAGAGTAAGGCAGGGCAGGCATGGTTATGGGTCCTGGCGGCGCTTAGACCTGACCTCCACCCTCAGCGTTTGCGATGAGGGGAGAACGAGCAATATTAGAGTGGGGAGGGAGGGAGGAAGGAAGGGAGCGGGTTTTCTGATACCACGTTCCATTGGTAGCTCTGGCCTGTGCTCCCCCCGCCCTCCGCCCACTGTTAGGTGAGACACAGTGAAGCCTTGGTGCTTGGCCCGTGTAGGTACGGCCCATCGGTAGTCGCTATTGCCGTTCCACCCCTGGGAAAGGGAAAGGCCGCGCCGCGGATAGCCTCTCTATGATCCTGGGGCATACCTAACGCTGTACCATTAATTACTTGTGTCCGGCACACAAGATACCCCCCAGAGCACAAAGCGTCCTATGCAGTAGATATCTCTCCTGAGAGGAAGTGGAGTGAAGTAGAGGCGAATTAACCTTCCCAGTAGGCGAGTCCATCACAGGAATCCCCTAACTGAGTCCCCATCTCTCTTCAAGTGCTAATAGCCGAACCTGCGAGCATCATGGGCTGCCACGCATAAAGTTCTAGTCAATGAGAGCGCTTGGTAGAGCTAGGGCAAGATTTTCACCTCGGGTAGTAAGAGTGGTGGTCTTTCTCAGTCGTTATTTCGAATTTTGGATGTTCTGTACAGTGGTTAACTTACAAAGTCAGAAGTTGTTAGCAGCAACGGCTTCGAGTGATACACTCCTTCGCCAAGACAAAAACGTGCGCAGCCCTGTTTTTGCATCCACTCACAGGCGGCAGCAGGGTATGCAACTCTACACAACTCTACAACATAGCCCCAATTAGGGTATCCAGCCCGAAAGAGAACCCCCACCCTGCATATCAAAGAGGAAAAGCCCACCTTTGCAGCGGTTACCATACTCGAGCACTGAAGGAATTTTCCTAGAAACAGAAGAAAGGTGCAGAATATATGGTAGAGTAAACGGTGTTCTGAGCACTATCTTCACCGAACATTCGGAACCCCGATAGGCGTCACCCTCAAGGAGTTTTCTCTCTCGGGGCCCGAGGGGCAAGGGAGCATCAGATCGGTAGGTGGTACGAACCAACTGATATACTCGAACACAGCGGTGAAAGGCCAACGCCCAATGAATAGAATGACTAGGAAATCAGCAATACGACCGTTCCTGCATCGATGCTCTCCAAAAACCAGATTAGGGCTCCGAGGGGGGCTATCGATTTCGCCGTGTTCGGCTATCTCTCTTTTAGAACCCTACGAGATCTAACAATAATAGGGATGCAAGTGCATACAGTACTATCGGTACCCAAACCCCAGGAACCCCCCAACCCTGCCGGTAGCGTCTAGCTGAATGTGCATCCCTAGGGCTACCGATGCTGCCAGCGCCCATCCATCGCTGGTTTATTAGTATGATAATATTATCATACTATGATATGACTGACGGAAGTCCTAGGTTCCAAGAAACGCCGTGTAGTACTGAAAAATTGTGGCACCCAATGCGCTGTTCGCTGCCGAAGTTATATATCTTTATCTACCGGAGTCTCGATATCTCACTTCCCACTTTCGAGTTTTATACGTCAGCCTTAACTGGATGAATTTTTTCGTACCCTCTGAGGTATGACATGCCCAATAATTAGGTTGTCTCACCAACAATAATGGAGATAGCATTGGGGAACCATGAGATCCTTTGTATTGTGGTGAGGCCACTATCCATCCAATCAAGGTCTTGCGCAATCTCACCAATTGTCTTGCGTAATATCAATCGCACCCCACCCTACCGGTAGCCCAGAGAAAGGGTTAGAATATGAACAACTGAGGGAACTATAACTGTTCCCCAACACTGAACCTACACAAGGTTTAGTATATAGCATTCCTGGCTGGACAGGAGTGGGAGAAGGTATCACTTGATTGAAGACCGTTCCACTATCCTCGGCCAGGAGCACCCCCAGAATGCCCCGATCCGCCGGGCCCGCTATAGCCTTGGGCTACTGGAACTTCAAGGACAAATACTGTATTAAATCTAGTCTCCATTGCCACACGGCTCTATTTGTTGAATAAATCGCCCCTTTTCAGCTGATATCTCCTCCCGGTCATGTGTATCAGTATGATATAATAGCATTCGCGGGAAATGTTTAGTGAACTCTAAAGTCTGCCCCAATGGATCCGGTGGCTTGAGCAGACTTTTCCCACGATTGGCTGAGACGAGAAGAGGGGAGAACCTTCATATGCTGCGAGGGGTATGAAATCTGCTTTACCGTTCCCCGACCCCCTATGGCTTGATGAATGATAGTATCCTAGATAAACAAATAATGGAGCCCTATTCAATATCGCGGAAATTCTTACCATTACATGTTGGAAGGTGGTTCTTTCTAGCGAGGAAGGCATTGATACTGGACCCCATTCTACCCCCCACTTCCCCATCTAAAAGGACCAAAAATACTGAAGGCTAACTTGCGGCCTGAAAAAGACTAGGTAAATAACAAAACATGGGAATTCACTCTCCGGGGTACTTTAAGACGCCGTACGAGTACTGGAGGGGTCTTCGATATTGCGGGAGTTCCCCCGGCCCGCCTTGGTGAAGCGTGGGTGCATCTATAACCTAATTTATTCCGGCATGGATACGGGTGATCGGACACACAGACTGGAGGTGTCAAAGCTTCTTGCTTGTTTGGGCAATTCACATGCCAAATTCGTTCTTTTATTTCCTATAATTAGTGTCAGGGCTCGAGAATCCCTTGCTGTCCGATCACCCACGACCATACCTTGGTACGGTACTCGTACATTTGGCGCAAGGGCAGCAGCCGAATTTTAAAACTTTCTTCTTTTTCGCAACGCATTGGGAAGCGAACTGCCGGACACTGAGTCAAAACTGTCCAATCGGCAAAATTTGCTTAAACAGTCCCAAGAGATAAACCCACCATCCTGCTTGTTAAGCTATCATACCCTAGGTGCTAAGTGTCCCTAGGTACCACCAATTCCCATGCCCCCCCCTACTCGAATAAAGCGCGACCCGGTTGAAGCCGAGAAAAACACAAACTCTCCTCTATCTTTCAGCTTACTGGCACTATATTTCTTCATCCGAGAACACTCAAACAGCCTCGTGGAGAAATCTGCTTACAATTGAGCCTCGAGAGATTGTGGCTAACATCAGCCTTGAACAACACACAAACTTCTGGCTGCTGAGTTGCATCGAGTGATATGCTGTGCCAGGTTCCTCGTATAATTTACCGTGTGGATGTAGACTACCTGAGAGCAGGCAGCACCTGGTCTTGGGACATAGCAATTGTGGCCATGTCACCTTCCGAGCCTTGCTATATGCCGCATCTGAATACTATTGTGTGTCGCCGCCTCGATCCAAATACCGTAACGCCCCAGCAGGATATGGCTAGCCTCGCGGGTGAAAAGAATCGGGTTGGGTCATCCTCCCGCAGCCACGATCGAAAACCGCAACGTGATATCGTTACGGCAGGTAAAAGGTGGGAGTTAAACACCCTCCAGGATGTGAGACAGTCTCACCGAGTTGCGGTTCGGTATCTGCACTGAAGTTGTCACCCCGGAATACTTCTGCACAGCCTCGTCAACTGCAAGAACAACGAACAACCTAATGTGCCCCATACCCTTATTTCTTCTTCCGCGGGGTCTTCGTAAGGAGTGAATAGAAGGTAATGGAAAGAAAGTCCGAGATATAGAATTGGAGCACTGTCCGGGTGAAATGGCGCTCTAGTATGCCACCAGGATACTGCTCTAAGGTTCCCCTAAGAAAGGCGGGGTGCGGTGAGGGAGTAGGCCTTCCAATTTCAGGTTGAGAAGAGTCAAATTCTCCGTAAACGTGACAATAAGCTTCGCTTCTAAAAAAGTTATACGGAAGCATAAGATATCATTTACGAAATTGATTTGTTAGATTGCTTCACCTGTAGTTGGTCTAATCTTGAACCTCCGGCTCGCCTACTAAGAGAAGCATGTTGAAAACTCTGGGCGAAATTCTTTCGGCTCCGCGAGCCGTTAAATTGCACAGGCATGGCTCAGCAGAGATCTTGATGCCCTAGATTGGGTCTAGATACGAAAGTTCATAGGTACCGTATCACCTCACAGGTTCAACCAGGAATGCCCTAAATCAGGGCACTGGGATCTAGCTAGCCTGGTGACCAAGTAGAATCTGTGGGGTGATTAGAAGGCCAAACGGGGCTGGAAAAATACCGTAGACGTACTTTGGACTAGCAAGACCTCCTTACTCGAGATCTCGACCTTCGGCGTTTGCCCTCGTAGGGTTGGGCTCACTATAGTGTTTTGCTCACTGTACAGATTTCGGTCATTCAGGTGTTTTACATTTTCTTCCTTGGCTGGCTCTACGCGCCATTCCGGGGTTGCCGCGCTTGGGCGGGGGGTGAGGGTCAGCTTCCAGTAAGCAAGAGAAGAGCGTATGTTGGGTTGTGGGCATACCGGTTTTTTTTTCCGGAGGACATTATCATACACCAGTAGGACACTCGAGACCTCGAGTATTGGTGTCTGCTCCAGTACTGTAGGAGTTGGCCCACTGTGCTGTTTTGCCCCTTCAATGAGCGTTATGGATATGAACCCCTACCCCTTTGTTTGCATCCCAACCGCCTTTCCATGGCCAGCATGTTTTTTTTGGGGGGGGTAGTGGGGTTGATGGGTATAGGGCAGCGACCTTATCAGATGATCCAGACAGCACTCGGGTTTTTTTGGAGGACAGTATGATAGGTAATAAGAGATAATAAGGTTCGGTACCGTATGATACCAGTATTATAATACGAGTATGATACTGTACAGTACTCGTACTGTTCGTCCGTCTCCACGTACCGTACTTTAAGTTGTGGAACCAAAAGGAGAGTAATCTACAGCGCGCTATCGTTTAGAATGTAATTGTTTAGAATTTCAATCACCCAACGGTTTTGCAATAAGAGATCAGGTCTCATATGGTATCATACCAGTACCGTAGTAAGTTTAGAGCCATGACTTTGAAGTCTTGTTTCCGGTCTTTTTTTCACCTCACCTGGAAACCCTGGACTCTGCTCGGGTCGGTTTGAGTGTTGAATCTGCCCTTGCTCGGATAACATACTGACAGACACCGTAGACATATCCTAATTGCTGTCCGACTTCAACCTACCGTCCTGGTAGTCCTATTCTACTACGGTAAGTTACGAGCACTGGCGCGGGCGATTGGTAATCTCTTAGGGGGGCATACTCTACGAGTACGGGCGATCCTGGGATCTGGATCTGGATTCGATCTGAATTCAAACACAAAGCAATTTGGTTCACGTGACCCCTCAGGAGATGATCCAAGGATCTCGCGTAAACACTGTCCAGCTACCAGGATTGCTTTTCAACCCCAAACTTCCGACAGCAGCTCCCCCCCCGTTTCACTCTCACGGAACCACACTCTAGCAACCAAAATTTCAGCTAAGGGTTTGTCGCGCCCTTCCTCCACTCTCGATTCCCTCCTACAACAGCTCGGCCAGCCTGTAACGACATGGGCAACGGGTGGCTGAAAGCTAGGGAAGGCAGGGGGCCGAGCAAACATGCACTTAACCGTTGGGTCTCCTATACAATGCCCGTGATCATGGCGGGGGCTGTCGGTTTTGCGACATGGGTTTTCGTCATGCTAGTTTGTGGTTAGTTACTGCCGTGTTTCCCCAAGTTTGTGGGATGACTGTCGGGTTGCGTGGGATTTCCACTAATCGACTATAACAGTGAACCATCTTCTAATAGGCCAGGGACGAAAGGGAACAGCTATCGCACTTCTGGTCGTTTACTTTGTCTTATTTTTACTGATGTCATCGGCATATTTGAGGGTATTATGGGTTGTCAGCACCAGTCCCGGTTTTGTTACCAAACAGTCAACTGATTCGGAAAACGAGAAATTTCTGGGTAGTGTCGAGAGTCGTAGTGATGCAGAGATAGGGCTAGGGGGGGTTCAGGCGGAAGGATGGCAAAGGGAAGAAGAGAGGATACAGCCACCAAAACTTATGGCCATTGCAGGGGGTCCTCGGGCGAACGAGACGGAGTCCCTCCCCGACGCTCTCCAATCTAGGTCGACAAAGGGTGCCCCGGGGCCCGCCTTTAGCCCTGAAACCATAGTTCAGCCCACGGATGGCCCTTCCATATCGTCGCTCCCCGCTTCCTCAGACCCTTCACTTCAGTCACCAGCCGCACGGACAGTGTTTTCTGAGAACGCACTTGGAAGCCGACCCTATTGCACTTATGGACCCCCTCGCCCCGAAACGGGTGCTGGATATCAAAACCTGGATGAATGGTTCAAGCGGGATGCATTTGTTTGTGAGAACGATGGGCTTCCTAGGTGGTGCGTTCATTGCCAGCTCTGGAAACCGGATCGATCGCATCACTGTAGCGAACTACAAAGGTGTGTTTGGAGAATGGATCACTTTTGCCCTTGGTTAGTTATGCCTTAATTCCGATATAGATACTCCACATCTTCGCACTGGCCCATGTGCTGATTTTAGGGTTGCTTTCAAGGGTTGGCGGAGTTGTTGCCGAACCCTCGTACAAGTTTTTTTACCAAATGGTTTTCTACGGAGCACTATACTGTCTTTTCCTTATCGTATCAATCGCTGTAGTTTTCCGGCAGCAAATAAATGACAATGGTAGACAAGACGCTCGATGGGTTGCCTGCTTGGCGTTGTAAAACCCCTCACAAGCCGTCTTCACCCTATTGGATTTGCTAATGTGGTTTCTTTAGGGCTTGTGTATTTGGCTTATTCTCGGGTGCAATGGCCGGTTCAACAACTCAGCTTGTTTATCGGAATGTCTCGACAATCGATAGCTTAAATTACAAGACCAAGGTTTATCAAATAGCGCTACACGATCCAAATGCTGCCCAGATACCACCTCCTGGCCAGAAGATATCGGCGGTGATGCCGGCAAGAATATGGCTACCGCAAGAGCCAGGCCCAGGCCAAAGGCAAAGATGTTTTGCTATCGTCAGCACGCGGCCAGGGGACAATCCCTGGAGGCTTGCCAGTACACTGGAGAATTTTCAGGAAGTACTAGGCTATAACTTTTGGGATTGGTGGTTGCCAATCAAAAGAAGCCCATTAGAGGCAAAGAAGAGCGGCGAAGGTTGGTACCGCTGGAATGAGGAGCTTTTGTCGAGGCTCAGACATCAGGCTGGAATCACCCAACCTTCAGGCCAGAGCTGTTGAAAATATTGCTAGGTTGTCGCGATGGAGGGTATCGCCCAGGGTACCAGAGAATGGATAGCTGCCGGCATATATGACTTCTATAACCTTTGTTCCCTTTCTTAGTGTCTTGTTTTCGGCAATTGCAACATTATTTTGGAGTGATGGTATTTGTATCAAGGGGCTTGCATTTCCTTTCTATTCGTTTTCAGGATGGGAGGTTCTTTTACTCTATAATTCCGTATCGCAATAATCCTTAGTGCTGCATAGAGTTGCGTTTTCGTTACGAGATCAGAGGAACCAGGAAGTGGCGGGGACACAAACACTCCTGGTCCTAGCCTTTTTGTTAAATTGGATGGGCCATACGTGCTTCTAGTTGTTAGTGTAGTTTTTAGTCTCGAGTATAATATTGCCATGGTCACTGGGCTGTTTGTCCGTTTGCGCAATTTGAGCCCCACGAGCACGAAACCGTGCATCACTCATTCGCCCCGGGGACCGAGGTGCTGTCACGTGAAGAAACTGTGACTCCTCCCTCCTAAGCCACACCCCATCAATTTCCGTTCTCGGCTCGAAATCATTGGGTGAGGGGCGAAGCCCAAATAAACACCTTTGAAAACGCAGGCCTTCTTTAATATTGCTGCCATAGTGGTGGCGCGAGATCCTATTCAAAGCTCACTCATCGTGGGCAGGTACCAACCGGCAGCGGCTAAAACAGGTCGGGAAAATCGCTCAGAAACACAACCGAGGGATAGTCACACGTGCGAGTAAAAGGAGTACTGGGAAGTGGTAAGTGAGCATCATGGCAAGTCACTCGCCGAAGGCGTGTAAAAACCAGGTATCATATCAATGAGGGAATAAGCTCACGATGACCTCCTAGGAGGGGTCTGTGTATATGCAACCGAGTGACTCGAAATGGGGGGGTTGAGCCCCGGGACGCTTGGGCTTACCGGAAATGCAATCCTTGGGGGACGTTGCACCCGAGTGGGCTTGCGGAGGTCATGCATTTCCCACATTGTAGGGAAGGGAGGGGGAGGTATGTATGCCCCAGAAACCCTTTATTTCCGGTGCTGCTCATCATGCAAATGCCCCCCTTCCCGGGTGTTCAGTTCACCAGTACCGTAAGCCAAGCCACCTGTGCACCAGGCCTTCCCAGACCACGCGCACTTTTGCGCGTGGTGATCCAATCTGCATCGCCGGCTATAATTTAATAGTCACGGCGGGCTTGCAGGTGCAGCTTTTGAATGACGCAAATCCTCCTCGTCCGAGTGGGTGAGACTGCGGGGTATTTTCTGTTTTAGTGCGTGAGGTTTGGAGCGATGCGAGGCAGAGCGGTGGGGCAGGGAGGCGCACTGGTCGTTGAAATAGGAGTTGCATGCATGGGCAACTTGGGTCTTATTTCTGGGCGGTTGGGGTAAAAGTGCACTTCTACGCATGGATATATATATGCCTCTCGGCAGTCCCCCAACAATTCACACGCTAGAAGGCGAGTCTCTGCTTGGGGGAGCTTACCGCTTTGGGCGCTACCGAGTCAGATAAGCTGAAGGAGCAAGATTGGATATCACCATAGCTCGGATGTTTTTAAGAGATCGTTTTGATGGAGCAGGTTCGGATACCGTAGGTGGACTTCTTTCTTCTTGCCTGTCACTTACCTGGATATGTTTAGTTTGCTTGCCTTGTTTTCACTTTGTTGGGCCTCGTGAGGGGTTTTAATTTGGAACTGGGGAAACGCTCTTGGGATGTGGCATTGTCATCAGCATTGGGCACGGACCGTGGTCAACGTTTTGTGTGCATTATGATGATGGAATGATCCGCCCGGCTAGAGGTTGAGATGCTGGTGGCGTATGATAAATAAAGAGCATCTAATAGGAGGAGCTCGTGAACGCACACGGGGGACAGGCTGCGGCCATTACACAAGCCAGCGGAGCCAATGTACTACTCAGGATTAGAAGTCATAGAGCTCCCATTAGTCACTCGGAGGAAAAGTGACTTTTCCCTTCTTTCCAGTTCCACGTTCTGGGCACTGCCAGAGGCTGAGACTTATCGCGTGTCTGGGACTGGTTATACCGCTGACAGAGTATCATACGACGCCGCACTCGGTCATGAACGTGAGTGATCAGACACTCAGGGATTAGGAGGTAGAGGAGACACCGAACGGGGAGGGACTGCGATCAGCCCTACCAAATTTGACTCTTCCACCACATTTTCAGGGGACACTGTTGGCCTTCCCCTCCGTTCGCTGTCGCCTCCACTATGTTATCAAAGCTACTTGATCGTTTGAACAATTTCTATTCCAAATCCATTCCCTTTCTTATGAGGGTAGCGACAACGAGACCCCAGACCCCAGAACCCGCCGAGCGCCCGATCACGAACACTCTCATCCGTACCCGAGCGCTGCTTGGGTGATACCTTTCTGAGAAAAGTGGTGGGAATGAATCTTCCAGCTTCTACCTTGGCCTTCATAATATCTGATCGCCTGTTCTCTTGTTCCTGCCCATCCTCCATAAGAAGGTGGAGTCATGCGGTGTTGTTGCAGATAGGAGCTGAGACCGGATTGTAGGCTTACATCTGAACCACCGGTCGAGATAGAAGTCACCGAAGGATACTAAGCTAGGCGGTCAGTTTCTTTATGTGAAGGCATTTGGTTATAGTAGGTTGGTCTTTAATACCTGTTGGGCTGCCCTTGGCCATGCAGGCAAATGTCCCGCCTCTCCAACAGACATTCTGATACTTGTATTTTATAAACTCAGACGGCATTCCTACTCCTTGGGGGTTTCATCCCCCCCTTTAGAGTCCCTCCCGGGAAAGTTCCGTCATATTGGTCGTTCGTTCCCCGGCGCTCCAGGCGCTTCCTGTCGCCTCTAGTAACGCCAAGCTTCGGAATAAGCACTCATATTTCGCTCTATCCTTAGCCAACATGTCCGTCAGTTTTGCGATCTACCGTCTGCGCCTGATAACTTAGAAATCTCAGAAATTGATGTGCGGGGACAGGCGGAATTCTAACTGGCAGGAGGCTTGCATCAGCGCAAGCGCGACGCTGTTGTCCCCTGAAATACTGAACCCCCCAGAGGTCAGACGGTTAGGGGAAGGATCCTGGGGGGTTGGCAATAACCGCCCTCGTAGGAAATGGGAGAATGGACTCGAGATGGAGATTGTTCGAACGAGCAAGAGTCTTTGATACCCCCCTAACCCCTAGTGTCGAATTACCCACGGCCGCACCTTAGCACTACCCGCACATAGTCGGGGAGGGCGCAGCGGTCGGGCGCTTGCGTTTCTGAAACGAGGCCGAGACAATGTTTTTTTTTTTTTTTTTTCGGGGGGGGGGGGGATTCGAGTGATATTTGGTGATGACTGCGAAAGTGGTTCCCTCGAGAGTCCGTAAGCATGCCATTCCTAGGGCATAGCTGCCGCCTATGGCTCAAGGATATGGGTGCAGCTACAGACTTGTTTTTTGGGAGTACAGGTGCCAGGGGAAATGTTTTCATAAAGGCAGGAATTTTTTTGCGAGTGAATCTGAGTAAAAAAAAAAAGAGTCCAAAAACTTAACATAGACTTTGGATTCCTGGCCTATGGCATCATACCAAAGACTCCAGGGTTTAGATGTGTTATAGGCTTTCATTAGTCTTTAATCGTTTATATATTAGGTGAAAAGGAAAGAAGGGAAAATACTCCATTCCTGTCATGGTAGGTTTATGAAAAAAGTTTCTTTAGAGTTGGGCACGAGTTTGACTTTGGAAGTCCGGGTTGGTAATTCTGGTCCAATCTGCAAAGAAAATCCAGTCCTATGATAGTCCGAGTCAACCAAACACCACCAGACCCGAGGTCCAAACTTAGACCAAGATCCGGATTTTGAGTCCAAATCCGAGGGTGCCAAACGGATCCCTAGTGCTGAATTTCCTGTGCTGGAATATTTCCTTTATCCCTCAGAACCTCTTTTTCTTCACGCTCGGACTGGCCCATTCAGAATGTAGAGCAACGTTCGAGTTTAAGTTCACACACATCACAGAACCTCCCTGACAGAGACTGGAATTTTAGCCCCATCTTTTTTCTTCTTCATTTTTTTGTTTTGGGGGGCATAGTGTTGGTTTTCAGTTTTTTTTCCTTCCTGGGATCTTGAGTTTTTTCAGCGGCAAGTTTGCTTGGAGGCTTGGCACCCAGACTAAATTGGCCGCTACCTCGAGTATAAAAAACCATGCACACACGGAAACCCAACCCCGAACCCAATCACCAAGCCTTCAAGCAACGGGGGCCCTTCTAAAATCATCCAACCTCCCGATCCGACTTCTCGATTCAATGGCAGATTTTCTAGAACGGCAACAACCCGAGCCTCAAATCGGGTACTTTTCGAAGTGGAAATCGTAGAGCAAAGTTTCCGCCAACTTGCCACTCAAGCCTCCCGTGCTCCGAACCACCCCGCATTCGATCAGGGGGCCAAAATATTGGCAGCGTTGCGGCGGCTCTTAGAAAGGACTAGCCGCACCCCAGCTAGGACAGGCCGGCCTCCAGTAGGGGCAGGCTGACCTTGGGGAAAGACTAACTGCTCTTGAGCAAGGGCAGGCGGGCCTCGAGCAAGGACAGGATGCCCTGCAGGAGGGACTTGATGCGCTCCAGGAGGGACAGTCGAAAATCCTGCAGCAGATACAGGCAGTGTATCCAAGTGTCCCGGGCGAGCTGTAGGGCCCTGGGGAATGGTAATCCTGGGCGTCCCTGGCAGGTTGCCTTAGAGTTCTGGACACTGGCGTCCGTCTTTCTTAAAGACGGTAGTCTGGGGGGTTGACTATAGGTCCCCGCCATCTCATGCTAGCGCTGTTCCTGAGCAAGCCTGAACTACCTATCATACAGGGCTCGGGAGCCGCCCTCAGTCATCCACAGGTACCTACCGTCGCCTGCGGTCACCTATAGGTACCTGTGTTGCCAGCGGTCAGCATATAGGCGATGATACCTACAAGGCCCGGGGTCCATTCTAGGCAAAGCTTAGGATGGACGCTGCGGTAGCCGTCCGTTCCTGGCATGCTCTTCATTGAGGATGGACTGACTGGGCTATCGAGCACACTAGATACAGGGAGTTAGAGATGAAACCTCCCGCTAGTAAGTTCGTCTTTTGATTTATTTTTTATTTGTAAAGTGACTAATAGGACAACTGGCTATAGGGGAAAAACAACATTGCTCAAATCTACAACAAGGGTGTGAGAAAAACAGACTGACAAGAGAGGAGGAAATTGTATAATTTGATAGATAGAGTGAGATTCAAATTCTGGGTTGTTCGCAAAGGCAGAAGATTGGTGTTCAGGTTCGCATATCGTTTCTAACTACATGATTAGGTCCTTCTTAATAGGATCTGTTTCCTCCAATATCAAGTCCATGTGGGTGAAAATTCCCACTCCCGGGAAAGGGGGAGAAATATCTCCTCCCGCTAGAAGAAAAGGTTTTCCCAGTAAGGGGTAGAGAGTTTCGAATGAATGAATGAAACCATTGCTTGGAGATATCTTGATCTCCTAACTTCGCAATAATGAAACAAGCAAAGAGACTACCAAGAATTTGAAAGATAACTGAGGTGACGGGGACCAAGAATCCAACAAAGGGTGCCAGTGTCGGCGCAGCGAGACTAGAGCCATTCTATAGCCTAGATGGACAATTTATTCCTAGGCTTCCAGGAACTCTAGCAGCGATCAACAGGCTCACCGGTAAGTCCCTAATGTGGGAAGAGAGGTTTGATCAAACTAAGCGATATACAGTGACTAGACAAAAGTCTTGGTGATTGTCCCTTTTTATACTAAAAAAGATTAAAATCCCCACTTCTCAATAGATGTTATCTCATTGAAAACTGGATCTCATTTTCCTCAAACTCCTGATTTAAAGTAATTTTATCTGTATACTATCTCATGATCCATTTGAACCATATCTATAACTAGCTGAAGGTTCCACACGCTTGTAAAGTTCTACCATCGCTTAAAATTCATAATTATCACCAATTTACTGCGATAATTGCCCCAGAAACCCTACTCCACATCACCAAGACTTTTGTCTAGTCACTGTATCATAGGTCCCGAAGTTGATGCCCCCCTTGGGGGTTAGGGTTTGGGGGTGGGTTGGGCATGTGAATGCTCGTAAGGATCTCTTTAGGATCATACATCAGACTATAGCAAGAAAAATAGGTGCGTTTGCGCGGGTTAGGGGTGTTGGTTCTTATGAAGTCTCTAGAAATTTTTAATAATTTTTCTTCTCACGGGGTTCATAACTACTTCCACTACGCCTCTTGGCCCATCTCTTCGTGATGCCAGCTTCTTGAAAACAATTTCTTGCTACTAAGAAATGAGAAAGTACATTCGCCAAGAGATACTGTACTTCTAGTGTCGAGGCGTTCCCAAGAGTACTATTGCATAACATGCCACCCAGAACCGAGAAAAAAGGGCAAATTTTGGTGGCTCGGTATAGAGCAGTTCTTCGAAAAATGTTTCTACACTATCATACAAGCAAATTCAATATCCGTTAACGACAAAACAAGTACTGGCAGCAATCACGAACGATGTTCCAGCTACATATAGACACTTACTGCATCCTGTTTGGAAACACTCGTTTGGATACTGGAACATATGAGCCACATCCTGGCCTGGTGTAGTACGGTTTGGGTGCGAAAGATGTTTCACACCTCTGGCCCTCAAGCCCTTAACTCTCCTGGAGGAATGTTGCTTAGAAGGGTTTTTTTCTCTTGCCCACTGTAACAACACTTCTAGAATCTATGGGAAGTGTTTCGATAGACTAAATTGTAGAGGAAATTGTGGCATGTAGGAGCGGTAAAAGAATGATTCGTTCTCTCCAAATTCTGAACCGATTTTTTGTTATACTACCTGCTGGATGGGGTGGAGCCCTTTCATTCTGTACTATTTCTTGTTAGCTTTTGGTAATTATTGGAGCATAGCGGAATGGCGCGCATGGTGCACTGGAGTTTCTTCCTCCTTTTAGTCGCATAGCTCTAATAATCGGAACCAGTGCTTCTCCGGAATCGCCGGTAGCAGTTTTAATTACCATCGGCTGCATGTCCTACATTCTTTTAATTGTGCATTCTTGAATATTGAATTTCCTTATATCATACTTGCATGTAGGGCATTGGTTTGTGCTAGAAAGGGTGTCGGAACCGGTTGCGGTGGACGGAGTTGCTTGATGTATTTCCTGGCTATGAGGATAGCCCGGTCCTTTGGCTAGCTCCCACTTGCCCGCCCGCACAGTCGTTCGTGTTCGCGTTCATTTCATGTTATCTGTGGTCTTGTGTGTTCGTCGTATGTGTTCGTTAGTTTTTCGGAAATCTCGTGTGAGGCCCTATATATCATATGAACTTTTCCGAAAATCTCCCCCACTAACACTTCCCACAATGTCACCCAAACAGGCCCCTAAGAGTGCCGGCTACGATAAAAATATAGGTATCCACAGCAGACAACTCATAAATCTAGCTTTCCCCCCCCCCCACAGTACCAACTGCTGAAAATAAGCAGAGGATTCAATTAAGTGGACAGGCCAGCGGGAGGTACTGTATGCGTCATTGATTGCAGAGCTGTTTGAATTCGATATCATACCTTTCTTGCTAAAGACTCCTACCATCAAAGCACTGGCTAGACCGCAAAAGGGTGCACAAACCGACCGAGGTGCAAACTGGCTCCCTACAAGAGGGGGGCGACACCACCCCCGCGCGCTTGTTTCACGGTGTGCTAGCGTTGTGGTAAGTACTCATCTCCCACTCCGTGCGCGACGATCTGGTACGGAAGACCCGCATCCTGGACCATTTGTTTTAGCCCTCTCCTTCGCCTCCCAGCCACGCAGCCCCTCCCCAGAGTTTGCAAGAACAAGAATTGGGGTCTCTTATAGTACTCGACGATAATCGCGACTAGCAAGGGACGTTCTGTGACTTTACGACTTCTTTTGCTTTCCGGGAACGCAATGCGTAGATGCGTTTTCCATCGAGTATTTTGAGGGCCTGATCTGGATTCATTTTAAGTACCTCGTTGTGAAGTCTGGTACTACAACTGCTAGCAACTGGACATCTAGAGAATATCAGGAGATAGGCCTACACGTTCTAATATTGTCTAACATTCTAGTATAGCGGAAGCTAGAGGGGAAAAGACCGAGCTACCAGCTTATATGTTGGCCATTTGAATCCAACTTCCAGTTGATACCACCTGTACGGCCTTCCTTTTCTGGGCCACCATAGTGATAATATCTGTCTTGCAGAGCTGCAAACATCTGAGCCACCGTCAAAAGACTCACTGGGTTGCGAGCGAAACCCGTCCAAGACTAGCAGACTCCCCAGCCCATAGGCAAAAAGGAAGATTTATTTATAGTAATATTTAGAAACTAAGCCGACTCGGTGGGGGGATATCATATGCCAACCCTATATGGGGGTTATACAACTTTTGAGCAGATACAATACTGCTCTGAGGCACTTTGAAGCATCGCCCTCTGATATAGTAGCGTAGCCTTCTATGGTATACCTATAGTTTAATATGGGGTTAATAAGTATCCCGCAAGGGTTTAATTTATTATCTATCTCTCGGGGGTTAATACCTGATCCCACGGTACCGAATACGGAACGGCTATGGCTCGTTTACCACGGGCACAGACAGATACAGCTGCTTAAACTTCAGCTCTCTGTTATGTTTTTTGCGTTTCCTGTCTTTATAATATTGGATGGGGAACCAAAGAACTTGTGGGATAGCTTGTATCATACTCCACTGTCGAATGACACCCAAAGACCATGATAGTATTTGGCACGGGTCAAGCAGATACCATCTTAGCCCCATTCTTTAGAATACTCGTCCTGTGATATCAATCAGATAGGACAGCCCAAGGTTCACAGATCGGTAAGAGCTAGCTCCAGCTGCATCATATTCATGAGTGGTCACTCGCATTGTTTTGGAGAAACTCTACAGAGAGGGGAGAGTTGGTGTTTCCACCCTACTTCTTGCTGAAATGCCGCACTTGCATAGGTGTCACCGGATCTATCGATTGGTCTTTATCTCTATTATCGTATATTGATTATCTATGATAGTATCCTACATTATTTTAGGCTAACTTACTCTATAATATGACATTTTATCCCTGTAACAAAGCAGCTCACTTGTCTAAGGGGATGCAGTGGACTATTGGCCCTCCACAATTAGATATACCAGCCACGAGGGAAGGGGGCGCTTTAGGGAGTCCCACGCCGCCGGTTCAGAGTGGCTCAAACTAGAGATTCGAGTCCATGAACCGCGGCACTGGTACCGTCTCTAGAGCTGGTTTGCAAGATGGTATGGCAGTTCAGAGACAACCGGCATAGCACCGAGCCCAATAGAAGAAAGGGTGCAAGTATCAGTGTTGAAAGGTCCTCAAGCTATCAGCATCCCGTATTTTTGAACTACAACAAACGACCCTACCTTTCCCTTCGCAGCACCAGTCTCGTCTATGGATCTTCGTCAAACCAGCAGCGAAATCACACATCCAGGATCTGAGCCGACATGGCGAAACCCCCCACCGTAGTTCCCAAATTGGCCATTCCATATAGCTTCTGATAAGGAGTTTTAGAACATTCTCTCCAAACTAGATTTATGTGCTCCGGGAAATTTCCCTTAATAGGCACAACAAAGTTCCCATGAAATATTGGGATATCATACTTAAAAAAAATTACCTAACAGCATTCTTTGAGAACACTTCTATCTACTTTCAACCTCAAGCTCATAGCTTCCACAACCCACCAGAGGCACAAATAACTCCACAGCAGTGGAATTCCATAAAAGAATACAGGTAGGAATACCTCTTAGCAACTCAAATAACGTATAATTTTTGTTTGATCAACCTCTTGATGACCGGGAGGGAACATAAGCACTCCACCATACATTTCCCTCATGTGTCTAGTTCACGCAGCCAATGCGCTCTATCCGGAACCTCTAGTAAAGGGTTGAAAGAAAGTCGCCCAGCCTCAGGCTCATCGACTCGTAGGAAGAGGTGGCTTGGTTTGTACAGAGCATCAGTTCGTAGCCAAACGCACGACGAGACTACTGCGTATATAACTCTGCTTTCTTCGAACATCTCACAAATTCTGCGTCAATGACCAGCCAACTTTCTCAACACTCCCGCGTTCTTCTTAACTAGGGTCAATCCATACCTAATATCCAATTGGCTACAGGAGACCCCCCATCCCGAATTGTAACAAAACAGTAAGGACCGTACCTCCACTATGCATTAGCGCTCTCACCCTAGTATAACACAAATCTCAAGAAGAAGAGTGTCCCAACTTAAGCCCCTTACGCAATGCCTTTCGCACCCGTATAAGTTTCTTGCAATAGGGCCAAGAGCCATCCATGCATCACAGTATGCAAAGAAAAAAACCTATGACATCTCCAATTGACAGACATGAGATAATCGCGAACTCGAGATACCAAAACCCCGTCTAGGTGCGAAGGCGACCCGAAAACGTCCGTATAGCTGTATCACATATGCGCTACAGGAGCCCAATTTCTACCATCTACACAAGAAATCCGCGGTTAACTTTCTGCGATTCCGCTCGTTGGGACTATTCAAAACCGCGATGCATACCTAGTACCGCATATATCACAAACACCAGTCAACTCGCGCCCATCTCCTAAGTGACGTATTTGCTCCAAAGGAATCTCATCTCATAAAATGTCCCTTCGATATGCATTTGATGCGCTGTCTTCCTATGAGGCTATGCATGCAGCTCAGATTGAGCGTTTCCTTCTGGGCAAGCGGTGTGGGGGTAATCGTAGAATCACAAAGTCGAGGTAGTAGAGTGGGTCCCCTGGAAGATCGAACCACCACGAGCAATGAGCTCCTTAAAACACGAGCCAGGGGAATGAACCCCTCCCCCACCCCCTACGCAAGCTATTACCGCCACCTAATTTCTCTCCCGAGATCGCTTTTTCAACATTTTTCACCGAATTCAGCAGGTGCGAGAATTTCGAGTGACCGTGCATGACTCGGAGTGAAAATGGAAGGAGTACCCTATGACGTGTTTGGCTCGATGGCACCGACCGGACGGCAATATGATATGAGGAGCCGAGTGTACGCATGCAATCTATGCTTCCCCGCAAAAAACACGAGGGAATTACCTGCGCCTTCCTGCAGGCCTGAACTCCCACTTCATGGGGTTCAGGGACTGCAGTCGACTTTGCAATGGAGAACTGGGGGTCACCATGCAAGAACTCGGTATCCACAGCCAATTACTATGCTCAAAGTATCCTGAAATCTACCAGTCAGGAATCATCACTCGGAATATTTCGAAAAGGATCAAGATATCATCCCAAGTACCCTTCACTGGATTACAGGCGTCTCACTCGCAATTCTCGGCGGTACCCCACTCGGCTTACTTTGTTTGGAGAATTACTAGTTTTATTTTAATCATTGCGGAAAGCCCAACTGCCAACGCAGAAGTTGTGGTCGACATTCAAATACTGGCTGCTGCCCATGGATCAGTGGTCCAAAGGACAAAATTAAATTGGTGCAGCAAAAAGTAGAATCGGATCCAACCAAAAGTCCCGTTCAATCACATGGCTTGGAGAATTGAGAAGTCACAGATTATTCAGATCATTGGGCCAATATCCTCGTACCGCGCACTCAGGGAGAAAACGCCGGCAGTTGCAAACAGAATGGTCGAGCACGAACCTTCGCGCCATGTTATTTCTAAATTCCTAGGAACCAAAGGCGACGAGTGGAAGGTGAGAATCATATTATGGTGTAAAATATTGTTCAAACATCACAAATATTCCGAGCCGGACTGAGCCCAAGCTTTCCCGGAGAGACGCTTGAATACAGTGGAGAGGACTGCATTTATAATTTACGACTGCCGCACCCGCCCCCAAGCCTGGCCGGCGACCACAGTTCACGAGTGCGGTCGTATCATAGCTGAATCCGGCTTACTAGCTGTGGTGGCCATCGATGCTACTAGAATGGAGTTGCTCTCCCGATATCCCCGGAAGCTCGTGTCCGCCATTTACCGTTCGCATGAATGATGAAAAGCAAGGGAAAGGGGTGCCGACAGTGAGGCTCTTTTGCCCTAATAATCCCAAATGAGCATCATACCTGTACTTGCGCAGAGCTCATTGTGCTGTACTAGAGTACCGGCAGTAGCTGTGTACTCGAGTAGTATGACACGAACCTATCGTTTCCCCGCATGGAGGGTATATTCAAGCCCGAAGCTGGGCGCACACTATTGATACAGGCGCGAGTATGATAGAGCAGCGACCAACATTATTGCGTCTCACTGTGGTACTGGACCGTCTCGACATACATAAACCCATCTTTTTATTTTTCTGGTGTGCCCATCCGGGGGGGGGGGCAATCTCTAGCGTCACTGTGCAAGTTATTTGCTCTGCAATGCTCGCCGGGAAATGCACGGCTCGAATGGAGCCATAATTTCAACCGCGAGCGCTTTAGACTATGTGGGTGCGATGAGCAGCGGGTACGCGCCTCAGTTACCATAGCCTCGCCGCTTTTGCTTGACACTAGATAACCCCTCACTTACCAGTATAGGATGAGCATCCTCAGACCGTCCGGGCCAAGGCCCCAGGATACTCGTACATGCTATCAGTTTACTCGAGTACTTGGAACCGGGAAGGGAGCGGCCAACCGGAGCTAAATTTTCTTTGCATATTGACTCCCATGCAAGTAAACTTAGGTTCATGTTCGCGACAGGATTGTAGTATGCATAAATACAGTGTCCTCTACAGCATACTCGAGTAGCAGACTAGCAGCATCAGACGTTCCAAGGACCCGATGTACTCAAGTACGCGTAGCTCCGGCTAATTCTATGATAGTATGAGTGCCTTCTCTCATTTTTTTTTTCTACCATGAAAGTGAGAAGTTAAAGGGAACCTGAAACATTGTTTTGTGGAAAGCGCCCCGCAAGATTTGACAGCTGAGAGCTATGGTAAGTCTGTCCGCACCGTGCTCGAGCACGGTACAGTACGTACAAGTGAGTTAGCATCTCACCGCGGACCATGTCATATGATTTGAGCCTCCCTCTTTTTTGGCCTCTGGGCGGGGGGGGACTGGGGGTTCTCCGACACCAAGTAAGCGATGGATAAAGCTGTTGTTGTAGCAGCGAGATGGCCATATAACCCCTCATCAGTTCAGCCTTCCACGCTCTTTCTCTTCTCTCCCACCACCTCCCTCCCGAACCCTTTTTTATTTATTTATTTACTACCTATCTCCTGACAGTCCTGCCTGTAGATTTTGAGAGCCCTTTCTTTTCTTTTCCGAGGGGAACTGCTTCACTACACTCCATCGTCTTTCGACCCGCACAACCCGTACTGCCCTACCCCCCTCCCCCAGCCGTTTAAAAGCACCGGTGTCTTGCCAAACATTCTTCAGGGTAGTGAACTCCCCTTCTCCCCCTTCACACTCCAGCGTCGAAATGACATCGCACGGTGGCGGCGGGTATCAACCAAACTATGGGGCGGGATATGACGGATCGTCTAGACAAGAAATGCTCCCCTTCTTTTTACCTGGGGAAGGCATAAAGCGACAAGTAATTCAAACCGATTTGCCTCGGTACTTGGGGAATAATGCCCTCTCGAGACCGGGGTGGGACAAGGTATATCTTTCCCATCTACTACACGTGATGTCCTCTGTTGACTGACTCATTGTTGTTTTCTAGGGGGTCCCGGGCTATTGGTACACAGGTTACAGGCCTCTAACAGATGTATGAAATACTCGCTCCGGTCATTTAAAGAAGATTTATACATATCTAATTGTATTCTATACAGGCCCAGGTTCAGTCATTAAAACAAGACTCCCAAAAATGGAGCAGCGAGCGTGAGCTCATGTCCCACCGTTACCCAGGCCATGAGCTGCCAGGTAAGCTTTTCTCGTCTCTCTAGATTTTCCCATTCAGATACACCATTTTCTCGAATTAGAAGATTTTGATTTTCTGGGACAGGTTATGAACGGTCTGCCACCTTCAGGGACAGCCTACAGACCAACTCAGATGGCAATAACCCTAATCACCCATACCCTTCCTTCCCCCCAATTCCGGGCCCACCTGCTGGATCTTTTCAGCAATATGGTAGTGGACAAGCGTCTTACCATCACCCAACCCCTTATAGCGCGCAACCAGCCCCTTCGGGTCCTGGAATACCACCTGCTCCGAATAATGACCGTAGCCGCTTTGAGTACGTACCCTCGGCAGAGGGCGGAAAATGGTGGGACCGCAGCTCGGGGCAGTACGTACAATCTTACCCCCCTCCGGAAAATTCGTCCACCACGGGAACGAGGCCCACGCAAAACGAACCTCCAACTGGTGCGCCTGATGAGACGGATTTGCCCTACCGTCGTCCAACGGAACCTAATCCTGGCACGGAACCAACAGGGTACTATGGACCAACCCACTATTACCCCCGAAATTAAGACCTCTGAAGAAACTTGACAAGCCATCAGGTGTTTCTTTATCGGGATCCAGAGGCCTCTGGACAAAAAAGTTACATTACCCAAGTTCACAATTTCCATGATACTGCTCAGCCAACTTTGAGGGCTACCTTCATTTTCACAACCCTACCACTTTCTTTTACTTTTTCTTTATTCCTACCTGGCCTGACTGGGAAGGAAGTGTTTGCTTTTATTCACCAAATTTTCTGGCGGCGCCGGATTTCCACCTCAGCGAACTTCCTCTGGTTCCAAACGGATAATATAGTATCTCTGGAAGTCCGGACCCGGGTTTGCCTTAGGAGAAATTTTACCATGAATGCCATTATTCCCGGATCTGCTATCCTTGGAATCCGCGCCCAGGTGTTTTTCATTCCCCCGTCTATGGACCCTAGGGTGCCCTAAATTCCCTTGGCCATGCTATTTTGAATATCTAGTTGGCCTGCACTCATTTGGCCAGCCTCTTTTTTCCTGGATGATGGACCGAACGTCCCTCAGCAATTTCGTTCTTTTGCTACTTCTCAAGGTACCAACATCCGTGGGCACTTTGTTAAGCTGTGAAGAGGTTATGTACGACGAAGCGGGTGGAGCCGGGGAGGCTACACACGACGGAGCAGATGAGGCCAGCCTTCTTCAGAACTTTTTTGAAGACATGTAGTCGTGGACAGGTCGTGGATATGGACTTGTGTTTCTTTTATACGATACATATCCTCTTTTTTTAGGTTCCCGGGGTTTCCATTGGGGTTTTTCTGTTTTACTTTCTGGGACGGCCACTTTGTTCCGGACCTTCCTCCCATCCATTTGAGGAAAGGAATCACGATCGCACAGGTCTCGGTGAAGATCAATTCACCAGCTGTATTTAAACTAGGATATTCTGGCACCTTCTTTTCTTTTTGTCATATTTTGTCGTCCATGGTTTAAGGTCGGGCCTCTATTACTGTCACCATCATGTCTTTCATGAATAACCTTGTACTTTTTATCTCGCTTTCGTTTCAATTTTTCTTGGAAATTTCTCAAACTTGTGGTTTTGTATGTTTCAAATATAACTCACCTGGTGTGTGGTGGTGGTGGTGTTGTGGCTTGTTTCATCCTTGGGGCCGGATGTGCGCTAACGTTCATTTTCTCACTCACTCACCTACCCTCATGGTCGCTCGCCTGACCTCTTGCTACCTACACATAGTACCCAGACGGAGGGGTGGGGGTTGAGAGGATCTTTATCATCGTCTATTTTCATGAGTACTTCGGAGGGATAGACAGCGAGAGAAAGAAAAACCTGGATCCGATCCAGCAATTGTTCCTTCAAACATTTTGGTATAAAGCAGTAATAGCAGTAGAGTGGTAGGAGTAGTTGTGGCAGCCTTACCCTACCCACATACAATAATTAGTCCAGAAAGAAAAGAGTTCAAATACGACCAAAAATAAAAAAAAATAAAAATCAAATTCGTTGAAGGCTACACAACAATCCTGCCCTGCTGCAATCCGTCCGCCCATAAAACCGCATATCCGAACCAAAGCGAAAAAGAAAGTGGGAAGGAAGAAATAGGAAGGATAGAAATCGAGGTGGGCCAACGCGCATGCAAGAGAAATGAAGGAAACAAAGGGGAAAAAAATGGAAAAGAAAAAATGGAAGTGTAGTCGTGTAAACGAAAAGAAACAAAGAAATTTAGTATGAAGGGGGCCCCCGAGTCGAGAAGGAACGCACGCTGAAGGAGAATGGATTTAGATTTGCTAGGAGGAAAAAAGACTTTCCCGTCCTCCCGCTACCCGCCCCCCGATTCGGGAAGGTGGAGATTGTCCTTGCGGTTGTGATGTTTTGTTGGTCGGTTGGGTATATGATCGGAGGGTGAGGGGGATGTATGGTTATGTAAACGGAGGTGAAGAGAAGGAGAGGAGAGAGGAGTGATAACACACATCCATCCAGCCAAAGTAGTAAAGTAAAGCGCAAAAGTAAGAAATGTATAAATCCCCGAAAGAAAAGAAAAGAAAAAGAGAGAAAAACTAGCTACCAACCGCCATCATCCTCGTCCCCGTCCTCCTCCTGACCCTGACTATTCCCACCCCCACCCCCACCTCCCGGCCCCCCACCAACACCACTCCTCCTCTTCCCTCCCTTCCTCCTCTCGACGATCATCTTACTCAGCCCATCCAGACTCTTTGCGCCGCGCATGGCTTCCACCTCATCCACGGCCCTACACGCATCCATGCCGGCTGCGATGCGCTTCGTGATCTCTTCGATGATGACCTTCCGCCTGGAATAAAACTTGCGCTCTGCCTGGCTGGTGCGCCACTTGGGTCCGTACCTGGTCTCCAGCGACTCGACCGAGGGTGAGCCATTGATGCCCGTTCCCCATTCCTGCCAGAGGCCCGCGACGGTGGAGAGTGTCCGAGACATCTTGTACACCGGGATGGAGCCGCCGCCGGCGCCGGGCGGGAGGGATGTGGTGGAGGTATTGGAGGTGGATGTGGTTAGTTGTGGGGGCTGGGGTTGTTGTTGCTGTTGGGATTGAGATTGGGAGGGCTGCGGTTGCGGTTGGGATTGGGATTGTGAGGGCTGGGGTTGTTGGGGTTGGGAGGATTGTTGTTGTGGGGGGAAGGAGAGGGCCGCGATGGCCTGCAGTGGTGACTCGCTGGCGTTGCTTGCGTTTGAGGTTGAGGAGGATTGATTGTGGTGGTGGTGGTGATGGTGGTGGATTGGGGGACTGTAAGGTGTCGGCGGGTTCTGGCTGTTTGGGTTTAGGCTGCTGAAGGTTGGGCTGTGGTTGCTCATGTTTGAGCTTGCCGTGTTGAGGGTTGGGGGGGCTCCATTGCTGTTCCCATTGATGCCGTTGAACCCGCCGAGGCCGTTCGCCACCGAGCTTTGGGAGTTCGGAGGCGTTGGGGTGTCGTCAAACGTGACGATCAAGTGAACGTTGTCTTTCAAGAAATGTTTTATTAACGGTTTTATGATTGTGTCGCCGCGGTGCGTTTTGAGTTTTGGCGTGCTATGCGGGGGTTTAGAGAACAGGTCTCGGAGGAGGGTCACTAATGTCTAGTTGTGTAAAAAAGGGAAAAACTGTTAGCGTGTCGATCGGGCTGAGCTAAATTGTGGTTGATGACTGGTGATGACGATGATAGGAGCGAGTAGAACGTATAATCCTGTAGTGATGATAATAAACTTACATCCCAATTTTGCACCGCTGCTAACGGTAGGGCAAATGTTTCTGATGAGCCCTGTTCTTGAACCCTCATGAATGGTACGCTCGAACTACTAGCCGCCGGTGGTGGGGGTTGTTGTTGTTGCTGCTGCTGCTGTTGAAGAGTCAGCTGTTGAGGCTGCTGCTCCTTAACCCTACTGTGCAGCGAGAGCGGCGGCGGAGGAGGAGCAACATTAACGGGAGGGGGTAATCTAGGGGTTAGCGAAAGATTCGACGATGCCGAAGTCCTCTGGCGTTTCTGGGGTCGCTCGATATCTTCTCCCGCTGCAGCAGGCGACGAGGAGGACGAGGATGGCGCCGACGGTGCCGTTGGCAGGAATGGCATGGCGGGGGAGGAGCTGTTGTTTGGCGCGTTGTTTCTGTGGAGGAGTTGTTGCTGGTGTTGCTGTGCCTGGAGGTGGTGGGGGGGTATATGGTTATTGTGGGTGTGATGGTAGTGCCCGTGAGGGTGCTGTCCAGACGAAGACATTTTTTGCGATATGTACGTTCTTGTGTGGGGCACGGGTGAACTAATGTTTGGACCGCGGAGGGGAAGGAAAGGTGGTGGGGGGGTGTGTTGATGAGGTCGGGGCGCTGAGACTGACCGTGACGGGCGGCGACGGAGACGGTGAGTTAGTATGATATGTCGTGGGTTTAGTAAGGTAGGGTGGATGACGGTACCGTATATCGTTTATGGTGGTGGTGGTGGTGGGAGGGTAGGTAGTGGTACGGAAAGGTCTGGGTGGCAGAGCGGAGGTGATTGCGGTTGTGATGTGAGTACCGGTGGCTACACCACGGCGTGTAGGTGATAACACTGGCAGTACAGTACAGAATGGTAGCTGTGTTCCCCCCCTCTTCCAGGCGGGAATAATAACCAGCAATACAACTACCAACCAGGCAGAACGACCTCTCTCTCTTCCGCTCTCCCCTTGCACAGTTCGCGCAATATATATCGTGAACGACAATAAGGAATAAATGAATGTGGAGGAGTTAGTTAAGAAGCAATACTACAGCTGTCACCGTATTCTCTCTTTCTCTACCAGTATTTCCTCTCTCTCTCGCTCACTCTCCGCTCTCCCTCTCTTCCTTTCTCCTCAAGTCTAAAGTGGGGCAGGCAACGAGACACAGACGCAACGTAGCTTGCTCACTTGGCTCACCACTCGCTCACACAGATCAGATCAGATCAGATCAAGCGAGTGGACACACCGATAGACAGACGGGAAAAAAATCAAAAAAGGACTACTAAGGAGCCAGGATGCCCTCTGAAAGCGGAGTCGAGGAGCAACAAGTGATCGAGGTGACTGAGAGGACCGACCCAGAGCGATCGCCTACAGCCCTCTTGGCAAAAAGAAATAAGAATTTCAAATAAAAGCGATGGAGCCGGGTTATGTAAGAAAACGAATAGAAAAGAAAAAAGCAACAAAAATAACTGACACCAGCACTGTCAAGTGACCTTTTGCACCTGTTTTCCCTTTTTCCTCTCCTTTCCCCCCAACGAGCAAGCAAGCAAGCACACGGGGTGGGTGAGCGAGTAGGGAAGTGGGTGAGGGAGAGAGAGTATGGCTAGCAAGCGGGGGGGCGAAACCAAACCATGGGAATAGGTAAAATAAATAATCAATAAATTTCAATGGGAAATCGTTCACAAAGGACAAGGAAAATCGAATGTTGGGGAACCATCCACCTATTATTATTACCAGTATTTGTACTGTACAGTACTTTGCAGTACTCGTACGGGACTGGTGTCAGACTACTAGTCTAGGGTGCCACAGCCCATGGTTCGGGGACCCTCAGCAAAAGTAAGAAAAAGAAAAGAAGAAAAGATTTAAGAAGAAACATTTTGGATTGATCTCCAATTAGCGTGTTGATCACCCTTTTTTCCACCTTACAGGTGGTACCATATCTTGCGTAAATTGTCATGGAAATTTTTTGGTGGTGGTGAAGGGGGATCAAAAAGTCACTGACCAAAGTCAAAGTGTGTAGACTATACTCTGCCCCTTCACCCTGTCTCCCACTTCAAGGATTCGATTGATTGATTGATTGATTGAAAGGAAGGGATCCCCCATCCAAATGTGCCCTGTCCCCGGGTCCGGGACCCGTCCTTGCCGATCGGGATATGGATGAGTATGGTGGGCTACAGTGGGGTATGGAGTAGGTAAGTGAAGCAGAAGAGCTCAACATGGCATTATGTTATGACCATGCTCGCAGACTACAGGGCGAGTACATCATAGCAGTACAGCATAACACAAGTTTAACTTATTGGGGCCTCGCTACTCCCACCGTAAATTCCACGTCTCGGGGAAATGCACGAGGGCCAGGCAGAACGGAAAAACGAAGGAAGAAGACCGAGACCCGCTCCATTAACTCGACTCCAAGTTCGAGTGATGGTACGTGAATATGCCAGTGTCCGTATAGGAGGAGCAGGAGTTGGAACGTTTATGGTAGTATTTCCCCTACTGCTCGAGTACCGTAACTCCCTCTCTCGCTCGCCCGGAAAGAGAGAGAACCGAGAATTAGAGTCGCAATCTCGAAGAATACCTTCTATCCATCGATCCATCCACCCTTGGGCCGCCAGGGATGGAACTCGCTTACTTACTTGTATAGTACCTTCCCTCCTCTACATCCCTAAAATCTTCAAAATCCAAACACGGCGCGATAACAGCACCCAAAAATCGTGACGTACAACACCCTACCCTACCCTACCCAACTCTACTTTCCCCCATCTCATCCAAAAATCGCACCCCGTGCCAGGAGCATGGGAACACCTCCCCCAAAAGGAATTGGCCAACCAAGTTAACCGCTCTACAATAATACGAGCAAAAACAGATCAAACATCCGCTCCCAACACCCCGCCCCGCTACTAGTTGCTATGCTTTTCACTGCAAGGCTCCACGAGATCCCAAGTGAAATGAATCCAAGTCAAGTTAATTGTCCTGTGCTGTGCATAATGCGTGTGTCGGGATGTATGGGGCCAATGGGTGATCTACAACAGACCAGCTGTGACGTCGCGTTGGATCGGGTCGGGGTTTAAAGTTGACTTTTGACTTTTTTCCTTGATAGGATTGTATGCTTGTCTTCGGAGTTGGCATGGCTTGGATTGTGGGATCGGATTTGGGATGCGGGGATGAGAGTAAGGTGGGCGGATGTGTTCTTTCTTTTCTTGATTTGGGAGGGATAAAACAGGAGGTTTGTTTGGCTTACCGTAAGTTATTGCTTCACATTACCGGTGCCGGTACTACTAATAGTTCATTGTCGCTTTTTGTTGTTCGTTTGAGGAGAATTTTTATCTGGGTTCTGAAGGCTGTTGTTAATCAGTTACTGCACCGGCAGTCAGTAGAACCATCGTACGGAGAGAGCTATGATACCATTTACTGCTGTGGTGCTTGTGTCCCAGACGGACTAGGCAAGGCAGACCAACCAAAAGCTTAATATAACAAACAGACATGGGCCTGTGGATAGATTGCTCATCATATCAGGCATTTTTATCTCAATTCCATTTTCATCTCACCTTTCCCTCTTCCTCTCCCCTTTCTCTAAAAGGGAATTTCCAAAGAAAGAGAAGAAAAGAAAAAAAAACCCGGAATCCCGATTGGTCTCTTGTACTTACCATTTCAGTACTCTTCCAATAGCCATCGTAACATAACCCTCTCTTACTTTCTCCTTTCTCAGCCTCTAACACCATAATTCACCAACACCACTTACCACCACTATCATCATCATCATCATCACAACCATCACAACAACTTCCCCCACCTTCCTAGGATGATCATCCCCCAACTACTTCCGCAATAGTTTGGTACAGTAATACAACAGAATCAAGAAATCTTCCATTCCTTCCTTCCCATCCAGCTCGCCCTGCATCACAGCACGCACCATCCAGTCTCCCAGAGAAAGTGAAAATAGTAACAACAATAATGATAATTTCTAACTCGGGCACGCACAACCGACCTCCGAAACGGGGGGGGGTAAAAATAAAAAAAATTAAAAATTAAAAAAAGCTTAGTCCCGAGTTTCCTTATTTTCATTTCTAGGTTGCGCACAACCGGTGGCGGTGGATCTTTCATATTTCTGTCCGCCCGTACCGTATTGCGCAATTGTACGATAGCATGCAGGTTGGGTAGGTAGGTAGGGCCAGTCGCCTCCTTCCTTCCTTCCTTTCTCCCTTCCCCCAGATCGGGGGAGGGATGGAAGGGATGGGGTGTTTTTTTTTTCTTTCGTGAGGATGGGTTAAGGCAGTACTTTCTAGATTTGCACTTTTTTGGTTTTTTTTGATACTGTACTTTATGGCAGGGAAAATAGGTTGTTGTTGTGATGGGAAGGTGTATGCGTACTTACTTGCACGATACGATTGAAGAGAGAGTGGGGGGGGGGTAGATTCGATTGTGTCGGCGTAAAAAAAAAATTTATTCACCGAATTTGTTTATAAGAAGGAATAAGGCCGGTTATGAGGTCTCTATTTGAAGTGGTGATGGTGGGGGGAAACCTTAACTTACAAGGCAATCCATTTTTTTAACTTCTTTCACACAACGGTTTCCGGAATCCTTGGATCTTTTATCATACACAGATGCATATCGTACCCGTTCCTACAATACCATACTTATATGATACATTGTTCTCCCCCCGCCAAGCAAGTCAATCCCCGCCTCCCCCCCCCTCCGGAGTCTTCTCCACGAGCCCTTCCAGCCATTGCATCACCTCACAGTACGAGTACCATCGCAACCCACACTCACTCACTTCACCCACCGCCACACTCCAATATCCACGATCCTCAGATGCCTCGATGACTTGCGCTAGTTTACCCGCTCGCCCCCCCGCATCTGTTGCTCGATAGATGAGGCGGTGGGTTGGGTGGAGTGCAGTGCAGTACAGTAAAGTACAGCATATCGCCAATGAAGCCGTGCAGGTCCCGAACATCCACCCACCTACGCAAAAGCGGCGGGACTGGTAAATGTTTATATCCTTGGGAGGGGAGGGGTGAGTGGGGTTTTTTCAGAGAGAGAGGCGGATGGATGGATAGATGCGAACAATTGTTTGTTCTCTCCCATATAGGGTGGGTGGTATCACTAGATATCACTCGAGTAGGCGGTCTAGATCAAGCGAAAGCCTACGTACCCACCACATTCGCACTGCCCCCCGATGACACCACTAGACTACCACAGCGACTACAAGTAATCCCGCAGATCGAGAGAGTACCGGCGTTTATTCCGCGCGCTCTGGGTATCGGTGGTACCGTCCCTCCCCTTACCCTGACTTGCTCGTGTTTTGCGGTACAGTATTATACCGGTACGGTATGTTTGTCTGCGTAATGTTAGGGCGGGTACGATACTATACGAGTACGAGTACAGTTCCTTAGGTTGGTTGGCTTGGCATGAGCTCGGGCGATGGAGAGGTGTAGAGGGGGGTTTTGTCATTATTTTTTTTCAGGTTGGGCTTGGGATTTATCATAGTTTCACCTGTGATAGTCAACCGCCGAGCTTGTGCGTGCGCGCGCGGGGGGGAGAGGGGAGGACATTGTTTGCTTGCTGGTTTGTCCGGTGATGTGAATGAATGTCTTTAATATGGACTTCGCGACACTGTGTTGTATGGTATCTATCCAAGATTATGATAATAATCTATATCGTTGATCCGGGTTGCATATGCTGGGTGGGGTTTGCCGACGGGTTGTGGCTAAGGTTGTGATTTTGGGGTGCGTTGGTGTGTACGGAAGCTGCCGTTATATCTGGGCCAGGGCGGATCACTAGGGAGATGGGCGGAATGTGAATCAAGAGGCCGATGACCGCTCCCGTTCTAGTCTAAGGAAAAACTTGGCGCGGTTCCGGGGGGCTATGTTAGAGGGCCTACAGTATTTATCGCTGGTAGGAAATTTGGAGACTTGTGAGATTTTTGATGTGACGGATGGGGGCTTCAAAGACCCAGCGTGGGCAAAAGAATCACAAAAGAAGGCCCCCAATATTGAGATACGCTCAAGGTCTAATGTGGCGTTTATTTTACATTTGAATTAGATTACATGCCCTTACCCTAAAGCTGCACCAGCAATCGTAGGAGCTACAATCCCCCCACCACCCACCCCCTCAAAGACTAAGGCGACACCACTGTCGTATATATTGTTAGCATGTGCTCCATCCCCTACAGTCGAAATGATAAGACGCTCAAAAGGGCAACATACTCATCACCAGCCGTAACAATCCTCTCCGGAGTCTGTACAAATCCCAATACACCAGCTTCGCCCTCCGCAGCATTCCCACCAAGGTGACCCTTCCAGCATGACAATTCAGTCCCAGCGCGGACATCCCACCGCCGCACTGTGCCGTCGACACCGCAGCTGGTCAAGATCCACCCATCTATCTTTGCGAACTCTACTTTGACAACGGCTTCATAGTGGCCGCCTTCCCCGCCGAAGGTTTTCCGAACCGGGTATCCGCGGCCGGCGTCGTAGATAACGATCCTGCCGTCCACTCCTCCGGAGGCTAGTAGTGGCTGCGTAGGATGGAAACTGAGTGACTCGACGCTCTCAGTGTGTGTGTGCAATGCTGCGAGGATCTGGCCTGCCTGTCCACCACCAGTTGATCCTCCACCCCCGGCCTGCGGTCTTCCAGCGGTCCTGCGTGCCCCCGCGGCAGCTTGTGAAGTGGGCATTCCAACAACACGCATTTCCCCCGTCGCCCCGCCAACAACAGCGACAGAGCCGGAGGGGCTCAGAGCGACAGAGTAGAGTCCCCCCTCAACCGCAAACCGCTGATCCGCCGCCGTCAGCGCAACAACAGACCTCCCAGCATCCACATCCCAAGCGTAGAAACTCCCATCTTCAGACACCGTTACTAGCAGCTTCCCATCCGAAGCCCAAACACCCGCAGTGCACGACGCCGTATGCGAAGTGAACACTTGCTTAATCGTGAGTTTCCCCGCACCGGGATCGACGGAGTAGACCCACACAGAGCCGTCATTCGCGCCCAACGCAAAGCCAACCTCGCTCGGATGGGCGGATATCCAATTCACCTCCTCTATCTCCTGCACCTCGTCCACCGTTCTCCAATTCTGCGCGGCGTCGTAGACTTGTAGTCTCCCGTCCAGTCCTCCCGTCACAGCGAATTGACCAGCTTGTCCTAGGAACGCCGCAGCGGAGACTGAGTCTTTATGCCCTGTCAGGCGGGCGATAACTTTCCCCTCCCGTGGGGTTATCTTGGCTTCTTCGGGGTCGGTAGGAACCTGGTCCGGTGTCCATATGTACGCTAAGTCGTCGCCACCGCCGGTGAGGAATATGGATTTATCGGTTGGGTGCGCGGCGATGGAGAATACGGACTCGCCGTGCTTGTCGAAGTAGGCCTTTGCGTCGTTTACCAGGTTCACTTCCATTGGCTCGTCGCCATCACTATCCGAGTCCATGGGTACATCGCCGTCCGCGTCCTCGACAACCTCTTCGGCTTCGTCTGGGTTGATTATCGTGGCTTCTTCAAGGCCTTCTGGGTGATCTGCGCTTGTGTTTGCTGGCATTTTTTTTTAACCGCTTGGAGGGCGAGGAGCGGGGGGAGATGATTAGTCCGAGGTAGGTGGTCTAGTAAATTTAGGATTTTGGAGAGGAATGGCGGGGTAGTTGTTGATCTTCAGAGCCGCAATCTTTTTTTTTTTTTCGCGGGAGCGTTGCAGGATTTGGTTGATCCGTGCCCCGCGTTCCTTTTTTTTGAGAAGGATGATGAACTTGGGGCTTTTCTTCTACCGTCCGAATTCAAGGTGGGAAGGAACCCTAACCTCGATCTTCGCACTCTCACAATATAAGTTTAGGCCCCGTCCATATATACCCTTTCGTTAAAACATCACGGAAGAAGTCATATTTTCGCGGATTGCTCCTCCCTCTCCTCCGAGTTGGGAGGCGATTTTAGTAAGCAATTGCTTATAAATGTCGGAGTTAAGATGCCGAGAAACACTTATACAATCGTCTGACCGAAATCAGCAGCTAGGGCGCGAGTACTGTGGCGAACACTGTTATACGAGTGCTCGTGTATGACAGAAACTCGGATAGTAGCTTCCTATGGAAATCCGTACCGAAACCTATCGGGACCTCCCGAATTGCCGTCAGTCCGGAGTGTTTTGAATCTGGGACAAATGGGATAACGTGCCTGGAGGGGGATGAGTGTTGGAGCAGGAGTGAGTGTCCCACATAAACTGGCCGGATTTTTTTTTTCTAGGGCGCCTGCTCCAGCATGTTGCCACAAAGTACAATAAATTCACAGTATCAAACAAAACTTAGGTGCAATTTGGAGCCTTGGCTTTCTGGTGGTACTTGTGCCAACCAACCCACCCCATCTACCCAAATAAAGACCTCAAACTTAAGCTTTCTCTCTTTGAGACAGCATCCAGGAGAGCACCTCATATCATGACTTATCTGTGGTGTTACGGTATCCTAGCTCCCTGGCAGGCGGCCGATGTTGTGCAAGACTCACCACTCCCCGCCCCCGCTCAAGGCTCATATTTAGGCCCCCAAGAAATATGCGCCTCCTGAAGCCCGATTTCCGGATTCGGTGACTCATCCCAACGGAATAACAACGAGGCCGAAATAAATGAACCATTATAATACTCGAGCATAGTGATCATATCAAAGGCGGAGGGGGGGGCCTGTGCTGCGGATGCACATATGTTCCCTGCTTTGTCTACTGGTGCACAGTAAACCACGACACCGTATGCCGGGTCTGCGGTGCCAGAATAAATATTGACACCGGCGCGCTAGAGCGAGAATGTTCTACCGTTTGCTAGAGTGAAAAACCCGAGGCAGCAGTATTCTGCTGAATATTGAACCTTCCACCACCAACTCATAAAAAGACCAGGGAAAAAAATAGATTAAGAGGAAGAAAAAACCTAAGGATCCAGATCATCAAGATAGCCAACTACGGTAGTCCCATCGGGCTTAGGTTGAGTAAAGTCTACATTAGGAATTAAGCCAATCCTTCCATCCTTCCTTGCTTCGGGGACCGAAAACGAGCTACCGCACCGCACACGGACCAAGTACTGCGGGATTGGGCCATAAGTTACCGCACTCGGGGTACCAGTATGATACCATTGGTATCGTGACTTATCAGATCCTACCGGTAACCTTCCGGTATCATACTCTTCACGACTTGACTTCCAGCTAAGCAAGCAAGGTCAATTAACCAACTTGACCCTCTCGCTACCAGGAATAATTTCTTAGGAAACCCGGCTCCCAACCACGGCTATCCCCTACCGGTATCTCCTCATGCTTTTGTAGGAAGCTGAATGAACAAGTGGAAATGCATTCTAGAACCCTGGCCCTGACTGAGATCTTCATATGAGTAATGTGATACGGAGCGTGGGATATGGCAGTGGGATACGGCAACCCTGCCAGGGGGGGGGAGCGATACAAAGGATCACACAAACTGTAAATGTGCAATCGCGTGAGGGGCAACGGGGTATAAACAACAGGCCCAACATCACGATATCAAACACCCTCTTAGCCGAATTTGCCTACCCCTTTCTTCACACGGAAGGTATTATTCCGACGTCTACAGTACCCACAACAATATAAACCTTCCATCATACACATCCTCCCCTATCCCCTCTCCACACCAATCGTGCGACACAATGTTCAGATTGGCGTCTCTCCTCCGCCGAGCGAGAGCTCTACAAGGACCCAGCAACGCCATTATCCCAAGGCCAACAGCACGTTCAGTCTCAACAACCTGCCCCCTACGAAGCGACGATGGTGAGATTAGACCCGGACAATTCGTTCGCACAGATCCGTCCATCACCGTGAAGTGCCCTAGCATGGGGGATACGGCGTCGAGTAAACCTGTGCGCAGGCATAAGCGGACACTAAAGAGTTTCTCTCTAGAAGGGAAGGTCGCGGTAGTTACTGGGGGCGCTAGAGGGTTTGTTTTCTCCCACTGTTTCTCTCTGATGGAGGGAATTGGGGGTGGGTAACGATAGCTAATGGTTACGGTGGGGATTGATGTGTAGATTGGGGTATGTGATGACGCAGGCACTTGTTGAGTCTGGAGCTGATGCTGCAATTATGGACCTGAACGGTTTGCGTCCTTCTCTTTTAGAGATTGAAGCGAGGGGAGGCGATCTAACCTAGCGGTGGTGGTATGTGGATAGGTGAGGGGGCAGCAAAGTCCGCCAAAACCCTCCTAGAGCATTTCAAGAGTGAGAACCCCGATGCCGAACGGTTAGCACCCCCCTCCTTACCCTCCCCCCTTCCCACTGACACTCACCCTCCCCACAGCTCCCCAACAATAACCGCCCACACATCCGACGTCTCCTCCCCAACCTCCGTCCGCTCCACCATCTCGGAGATCCTCACACAGCACAACTCGCAGATAGACGTCCTCGTAACCTCCGCCGGCTTCACCGAGAACTTCAAAGCGGAGGAGTACCCGCACGACCGCATGCAGAAGCTCTGGGGTGTGAATGTCGACGGAACGTACCTCTGCGCCGCGGAGGTCGCAAAGCACATGATTGAACGGAAGCGCCCCGGTAGCATGGTCTTCATTGGGAGCATGAGTGGGAGTATCGTGAACGTGCCGCAGCCGCAAGCACCGTATAATGCTTCGAAAGCCGCTGTTAGACATTTGGCTAGTAGTCTGGCCGTTGAGTGGGCGGCGCATGGGATTAGGGTTAATTGTATCTCGCCGGGGTATATGCTCACTGATTTGTATATGCCCCTCTTCCTCTCATGGAGGGGATTGTGTACTAATGGTTAGTAGGACGAAGAAAATTTTGGACGATAACCCGGATTTGAAAGCTAAGTGGGTAAGCTTGATTCCTCAAGGGAGGATGGGCAATCCGGAGGACTTGATGGGTGCGGTTGTATTCTTAGCCAGCGAAGCAAGTAATCACATTACTGGGGCGGATCTAAGGGTTGACGGTGGTTATACCGTTATTTAATAGTTTAAACTGTTCTGTAGCAGTTATATGGATGAGGCTGCTCTAATGGAGTTTATGACAATCCCAGCATACATACCAAAGTTAGTTTAGGTTTGGAATCTTATGGATAGGTTCACTTTTATTTTCCGCTCTCTAGTTGGTTCGATTTCCGATCCCAAGAAAATATCGGTTTCTCCAGCTGGTAGATAATCACACGGTCTCACTCGAACATTATCTACTTAACCTATCAGATATCATCATCCCGCCTACCAGAGGTTGTGCCGAGATAGATGCCCACCCGTCGCGGCACAAAATCCAGGAGGGCCCTCACGTACTTAACGGACACGTTTAACCCACCCAAGACACTCCTCCCTCCCCCACCAGCAAACTTTTACCCCCAGATGATAACCCAATTCACGACACCATCCTTCCCCCCCCCCTCCTTTTCCGGGCTTAAACAAGATTTCCCACACCTCCGGAGCTCCCAGCATAGCTCTACCCACCCCCTCCTTATCCTCCAAATATCGAAAACAGGATATCATACCCCGCTCCTAATCCCCCCAGAGCAAGACATGCTATCATACTACGAGTGATACCCAACGTCACGTCACGCACATCCCATCAGCAACAGTGGAAAGATAACCACCTCCCTTTCCGTGCCCACCAATCAAGTGGCATTCTCATTTAGCATAATACCGAAAACGCAGTTCACGGGGATTATTATGATACCGCATCTTCCCCTGACCCCTCCACCGAGAATCACTCGCTCCCGACGATCGAGCGAGCAAGCAAACTCGGTAAAGTCCCCCCCCCCCACACACAATATGGTTAAAGCCATGTGAGAAAGGCAGAAAAGAAAAAGAAACCCTGTAGATGGATACCCCCCCGAGGAATTATATAAAGGGGATTTTTGCCTCTTTTGGTAAAAAAAAATAATAATACAGTACTCAGAGTTGTATTGCACTTTCAGTACTTGTATCATATCGTATCACCTCTCCCTCTCTCTCTCTTCCTTTTTTTTTTTAATTCACATATAAATTAACTTATGATAATGATGCCCGAATCTAACCAACCCCCCCCCCCGTCCAGGGCAATTTCCGGGCGGAAGAAGAAAAAAACGGATTTTTCGGGTCTTACGGTGGATTGTTACGCTGTGTGCGGTAACAGTAATATGATAGTTAATGGTCACGGTGACAGTGCAATACAATACAGTGCAACAAGGATGGATAGGGTATGTATGTAAAGTGCTGTACCGGTACTGTATGATCAGAAGTGGAGGAAAGCCGATAATATAGAATATGGCACATCGTGGTATCATATCATAGATAGATAGAAAGGCATCGGGGAGGAAGTCGCTTGGTAATGTAACTAAAGTCGATAAAGTCGAATTAACAACCCACCCCCCATGGCCCTACCGGTAGCCCTACCCCCGATGTCTTACTCTATGGTAAGAGATATGATACCCAAGGTAATGTGATGACCGGCATGTCAGCGCGTTCTAGAAGGAAGGAAACCCCCACGAGGCGTGAGATTGGACTCATTGGAGTTTAGTTATCGTACGAGTAAATCGTACTTGTATCATAGCGGCGCTTAGGTCGGGCGGGGGAAAGGGGGGGTGGCAAGGGAACGATGGAGAGGTTTGTGTGGTGCAGTAAGGTACGGTAGGGCGTAACCACGTGGTAGAGATGATGAAGGGGGAGGTGATGGGAACAATTGTGGGGTTAAACCTTGAGTAAGAATGCCGGGGAAGTAAGCGTCAGATTGATTCCTGGCCTCCACCACCACCACAAAACTGATTCTGATACAAAGTAGAGACGAAGGATGTCGCCTGGATGAGATGTCCCGGTAAAATAAATAAAAATTAAAAAAAGGCCCAGTTGAAGAAAATAAGTCAACACAAGCCTTCCCCCTTTGTCTCTCTCTGGTGATTGCTGATTGCAAATGGTTATGAACTAATTGTAAGAGTGCTAGGTGATCAAAGATGTTTCTGAGGATGTTTTTTTAGAAGAAACCTGTGTCGCCGTCTCCGTATAACAAAAAAAAAAAAAAAAAAAAGTTCACCATTACCCCCACAGCCGAGAACAGGCATCCCCATTGTAACCGGGGAATTGGAGGAAGAAGAAAAACTCTCCGCACAATAGACGAATAAACTAGCCTGTGTCGTTCGAAAATTTTATAAACGGGGTGGGCCGATGTCCGGATACAATCTCATATCTGGATCCGTAGAGGGAAAAAAAAAAGGCCATTATAGAAAAAAGACCTGGAAGGTGAAAAGGTTCATTGTATCACGGCACTCTACTCCTGCAATCACGCCAACCCACCACACGACCTATATAACCTAATGATTCGCCGTGGCGGGTAATTTCAGGTAACTTTGTGTCCATTCTAGGACAACACCAGTGCCCACACTCCAACAATCGCACCAGCATTGCGCAGCTAAAGTAGTGAGTGAGACTTTGAACCAGATAATCCCCTGCGGACAATTGAACAAAGTGATCCACAAGGAAGTAATGTTTTTTAAGCCGTGCTGTCGGAAAAACAGGAGCCGATAGAATCGCCGAACTTGATCCAGGGAGATCTGTCCCCTATCGCATCTAACGGTCTCAAGTTAAATGTGCCCTATGCGAAGAGGCTGTCGCGTCAGCTTTGGGGACAGTCTTGGCTCATTAAGATTGAACGAGGTGAAGCATATCACCGTGCACTCGAGTGGATGGAACCAAACTGTCTTCCCCATATTAGTTAATCTCCCATCAAGCCGTGCCAAACACCGCAAGAGTTACTTATACGGGCACAAATGCTATTGAGTGTGAGGTGACCCAGATATTTGGATCCCTGGACGTGCGGACCCCCAGCGACACCAGATCAATTCCGGCTCAAATGAGTCCACCTTGAGTGTGAGATAACGTCAGATAGATAGAGATTATGATACCGGCACTTGTAATAGAGCGAGATTTCACGAGTGCCACGAAAGAAATAAACGCTGGTTCAGAGAAACAGGTACCAGGATTTTGGGGCCTAGACCCGGCAGGATACTTCTTTTGGCTCTCCGGGAGTAACTGGCGCGGCTTCTGCCAAAGAGCCAGTCCACCGGGGAGCTTATGATATGTGTGATACGGTACTCCGAGTAGGGTCCACCAGTTGGTGGTAAGGAACCGTAATACAAGTACATTGTATCGCAACCGGCTTAGCAACCGGCTTAGCAACCGCCCAGGCCAAGTCCCCGCCAAACCTTTCATTTGCCCACGTGAACAAAGGCCATTTTAGAAGACTAGGCACGAGGTAGGCATGTTATTGCCAGAAAGAAAACCCTTACGACTCGTTAAGTATGTCAACGCCCCAATAACACGGGTGTATAGCTAGGATAAGATGAATTAATGTTTGGGATGTTAAAGTACTGTACCGTACTACATCGTACCTGTAGAGTACATGCGAGTTACTTTGCGGATTGTGATCCGATCTGAACTCATCTTACTGATCGCTCGCATGGAGTACGAGTGAGCCTGGGTGATCTCAGGAGGGGCCATCCACCCCCCCCCCCGGACATGACTCTCGAAAGTACATATCCCGGTGTAGACGGTCACACACAGACTGCTCCAAGGAGAAAAAAATCTTTTAACATCCTTCATGAGCGTCTCGAGGGTGCCCGGGGAAAAAAATATCAAATTTCCCGAAGCTATTTTTGGCAACGAACTGGCTTGATGCTATGCCGCCAAAGAAAATTGAGGCTCCCCTACGAGGAGTCAATGCAGCCCAACATCTTAAAGCAGGATGTTTGCTTCTTGCGGTGCGCCAACAATACCGGCACAGTACTCGTACTAGTACAGTTTAGAGCTGGAGTACGGTACCCCGGTAAGACCCAGCCGTTGGACGAACGACCATTTAGAGTATTACAAATTCAGAGCCGCTTCCCCGCATCTATACACCCCATGGTATCATGCCATGCGAATCAGACGATCTTTTGCTTGTTTTTGTCGCCCCAACCCTCGTGATCTCGGCCTTGACGGCGGCGGCACACATTTCTCCCAAGAAGGTTCGTTTCTCTCTTACAGTGGAAGGTTCCCTTGTCTCAGTAGAGCAGGGTGATTTTCTCTCTGACGACAAAAAACAACAACACCCAACACGTGTCAGGCTATGATGGAAAATCAGTGCTGGGAAATGTGCTGTTAGGTCTTTCTTTTACTTCCCCCGCATTTGCTTCGCGCGTACGATGCCTACGGGCTGGAATGCTCAAAAGACCATCCATCCGAGTCCGAACCCAACCGAACCCTCTCGCTCCCGACTCGGGCACATCTCTTGCTTATGGTTTGGTTCCCATTGTTGGTGTCCCCTCCTGCGGCTTAATGTTCATCTGACCTCTCTCACGGCCTATACGGTGTGTGGGCAGATGATTAGTTAAAAGCACAGTATTGTTTTTGACCACAATACGGTAATATCAACGCCGGATTGAACTGTTGTCCTCATCTCCACAAATATGCATGCCCCTGACCATTCGATTCGATCGGGCACATATTTTTTTTGTGACTCGGGACCAGAACACCCATTGGGCGATAGATAGCATGCTATATATAATAGAAATGGTCCCAGAACAATATTGGTGAGGGATCACGAGAACATGCTGTTACACTCAATACCCCCGCTAGATTGGCAATACTTTCATGAAAAATCAAATTGGCTACCCGTACTCGAGTATTGTATGATACCCATGAGTCTTCAATCTATTATTCCCTCTAATGTGGTGACCGGGATGCATGGGCTGTTTCCCGACCCCGCCAATGCCCTACTCGTACAGTACTCGCCAATCCACAAAGTATCCAGGCACAGATCGACACCCACGACAGCGCAAAGTGCCCAGGTACCCCACGAACCGGCAAGCACTGTGCGAGTGGTCTATTGCTGGACCGCGGACAATCGTGGCAAAATTCAGTACCGGTATTCAGCCAGAAATAAGTTGAACGAAGGCAACCGAAATTTAATATCATACGAGTATTGAGGGGTTATGAGGCTGAAGGAATGCTTGCCACACTATTGCAGTGTCAGTACTGTCCAGGCAGTGTGATATCAAAAAAAGGGTGCTTGATGAGTAACTTTACCGAGGAATCCAGTCCCAGTATTCCCCCTCCCCACGACACGCAAACAATTAGAGCATCATGGGCCGACCTTGGGATTCGGTTTGACGAGGTCTTCAAGTTCTATGAGCAAGCCTAGTGTGAAAAACACAATCCAATCTATCACAACTCTAACATCATCCTGGTATTTCGGTTGCCAAGCTGCCGAATGTAACTCTACGGGTAAGAGTACGAGTACTGTACCGTGCTTTACCGCATTGCCCACCGTGAGCTAGGCCACCGGTACAATACTGCATGAGCTTAGTTTGGCAGAGTTGACTAGTATTCGAATTCCAACCAATCCAACCCCCCCACCGGCAGAACCACACAACGCAACCCCACAGAGGTTCTTCACGCCCGGAGACAGATTCCTGACGATTCGGATCCCTGTTGGCTTGGGTCTTAGCGCTTTCCTGGACTTTTGGGCTCCGGGGTGAGCGCATATTGAGATAAATAACCTATTTTAGAAAGGATACCCGGAGAGCAAGAGTCTAGAGTTCCAACTTATTGCGGCACAAGCCATTAGAGTACGAGCAGATTCCCGGCCTGTACGGAGTGCCGGTGGTTCCAACTGCCGAGATCGCCCTAAGGACGGTCTCGGCCCGTTTAAGAAAAACGTCAACTAAGTTGAGAATGCGGGGAAAACTTAGGTACTGTACGGTAGGTAACTGGGGGGGGGGGAACAAGATACTTTTCTTGGAAAAAGCCACTCCGTCGTCTTTCACGACGTCAGGATTGTTGTATGGTCAGTAGCAAACTGTGTATCATACTCAATGAAGGAGTCACGATACCGGCACCAATCCCGCACCACTGAAATAGCACAGACAGTCTAACCCTTAACCCTTAATAGTCAGATACCGCTACGGAATCGATTTACCGTGCGATATGGAGATTGGGTCCGATCAAACTCCTTACCCAAACAAATAAACTTCTCACCAAAACAATCCGTGCCAGCAGCCTAATCCACGATGTTTGTTCAATGTTGCTGGTGGGATGGCAATCAGACCATAAAATGGAGAAAACGAACGAGAGAATGCCAGTGTGCTAGTCTCCAGTCTCAATATGGGTGCGCTGCTCCAAACTGGGTGTGCAAGATCTTGGAGAAGCATCCCAAAGAAAAGGTGCAATTCCAATATATCGGTGAAGGAGGCGTATGATGATGATTGCCATTCAGGCGAGGTATTATAGCCTAGAGGAAAGGGTTGTCTGTGCATCGTCATAAACAACATTCAGAGAGAGATGTATTCTGGGCATAGAGCTTTGACGACATCAATATCCATTGTCATTCAGACCCCAATGAGATTGCCGACGTATCAGAAAAGAAATGTTTGGATGTGCGGTTTCATTCTGAACTGAACTGGTCTTGTTGGTGCGCTCTTTTTATTTAGCTCTTTCTCTACAGTATCGGTACTTGCAAGGCTTTCCACAAAAAGTTTACCGGGATGATATTATACTGTGCTCGAGTAAAATGAGAGCTTCCCATAAAATCTGGACCGAGCGTAGATAGGGTGGGTAAACGGCTGAATTGGGCTCATGGAGGAGTGCTAGTCACCCGTCCCGGTTGCATTCAACAGAAAAGAGTGCACACTCTACGATGATATCGCGGTGCTCAATCGGATGCGGCCAGATGCGGGAACACAGGGCTTTTTACTACTTGCGGAGATAGAGGGGAGCATTACCCATAGCCGAAGTATAAAGGGCGAGAGGGAAAATCTCGGAGGATAGCGGATGAAGTGGGCAGAAATATCCGTTCCCAAGATAATCATCAAACCATCTCAACATTCTCGACTGATGCTTGCAGCGTAGTGTAACTTAGCACCGAAATAATTATCAGAAAAACGATAAACCACCAATTTGGAAGTGTCCGGCAACAGCTAGCAATAAGTTGTCGGTTGAAGGCATACAATCGGCGGTAGCAATGAGGACTCTTTGTGGTGGATCTCCCCGCCAAAGTTTAGAGAGGTAGATGGACCACAAACCATCCAGATAACTGTACTCGTGCGCGAGGAGAGGACTCATGTTGCCAAGAGCCGCAGAAGGGCATCTAGGCCTAAGGTGTGCATTGGCCCCCAAACTTGGAACAAATCGAATCCCGACACCGTGGACCTGTCGTCTACCAGGTTACCACCCCACGCTCGTTTCCAGCTCCACGGCTGCATCTATCTGGCCTCCCGTACCTGTGCCAGATTTGTGCCGATTCTCGTGAATGTGCGGCCAAACAGAGCCTGTCCTGCCTAGCATGTTGTGGATTGTCGGGGGCGGAATCTCGGCCTAGAATCAGGATTGTTGAGGAAACGGAAAACAGTGAGGGAAAGGACAATTAACAGTCCAATTGCATCATAGCTACCATAATATGTAACCAATATATTTCTTCCCTCCCATCGTAGAGCAATCAACCCGTGGAAGGGGGGAGGAAAAGGAAAAACACAAAGGAAGGGAGAAAGAAAGAAAGAAAGAGGAGGAGAAGGGATTAAACATCCTTCCACCGAGCTTGTTTATCCAGTGCGCTTCCTATCTAGGCCCGACACTGGCTTTCTGTCTACTTCTCGATTGATTCAATCCTACTCTACATTACATTCAACACCATCAGAGCTGGTCGATGTGATTGCTATGAAAAGAACCCACCCGACTTCTTTTCCATTTTTTTCCTGCATTCTCTTCTCCATATTCTATTTGAACCACCACGTGCCCCGCTTTCCTCCACTTTGGATATCTTCAATCCAGATACATCTAGGGCACTGTGGATATCCCCACTTTCCCGCGGCTTCTGATTGTCACTCGCTCCTATCTCTACGGGCTCAGTATTTGCAATCAGCCTTACGGAATCTCCTACCTTCTTAGTAGCTATAATACACACCCGGGTCCTCTATTCACTAAGGCCAAGGGGTCATCTCCCATTTCATCCGTGGGGGGCAAACACAAAAAGAAAACAAGTTCACACACATCTCTATTGTTTGAGATATCGGGGGAGAGAAAAAATAAATATACATCTCCTTCTCTGCTTCTTCACCATAAACCACTCACCACAATTGACCGGGCATTTTCTATCAAAACAAACAAAAGACGTCCACTCCATCTATCCCGGTGGACTCCACCGCAAGCACTATCCTCACTCTGGCCAACCGGGACTCACGTGGACTCGTTCTGTTACGCGAAACCCGCGGCATCTTATTTCACATTTGGTTCGTGGTAGTTGGTGGGGGTTTGATTCGAAACGGAGTAGCAGCCCACGGCGGCAAAAGGAAGTCGAAACAGCAGGTACACAAGGAAAGGATCCTGAAAAGCGAAGGCGAGTCTACGAACATCCGTCTTGTGCTAAAAATCATAGAAGAATCGTATTGCGAGCAGGTTGTGACGGAAAGAGACAACAGGACACGAGAAATATTTTACTTTTTTTAAAATTATTTCTGCGCTCTTCGCACGCTTCCTTAATGGTGTGAATTTTGACCCGAGGCGAATTCTGCATGCAGCTGCAACCTAGTGCCATAAATTGGTGAGTGCAAAAGCCCAGGCACCACCTATCCCTCACCCCCCCTCAGCCCCAGCAAGGTACTCTCCTTTGATAACCAGTCATCTGTCATCATACGCCGACATAAGTGGCGGTTTCGCTTCGGTCGAGTAGGAGAAAATTGTTGACTTTGCCTTTACGGTAGTTCACATTTCCCCATGCGGAGCCCGGAAGGCCTGCTGACCACAGGAGACACCCCAGACCAGATCAGAGGTAAAGTACTCGTACACACGAGGCAGCTCCCAGGCACTTTAGAGCAACTGCTCCGAAAGTAGTTAAGGTTGTAGGCACACAAGATTCCCCACTCACCCGCCGTTTCAGCCGTTTATATCGTTCGGGAATCTCGCGTTGCATAAGGGGAATTTGTCCGTTCTTCGTATTTTCCTACTCTCTTTTTTTTCCCGCGAAGTCACCTAGTGGGGGGTGATTGTGTCGATTGTTGTGTTTTGTGTTTTTGTTCCTGAAGGTGGTAAGGATTGTCCGGCTTTCCTTGTTCGCAAGTTACCGAAGTGCAACTTTCCTGGAGCCGGCATCCCAAAGCAAGGCCTCACCCATCTTCATCCCCTCCAGAGGGATTGGATTTGAAAAAAGAAAACTTCCTTGACTTCGGCTCTTCCCCCAAATAACGAGAGGTGTTCAGTAAGTTAGTGTTGTCGTCTGAATCTGAGTTTTGGAGCTAAAGTCGAAGGAAGTTAAGCCCACTTTCACTTAGAGCTCTGGGTTACTCTTAGAGGAGCGCTGGTCAATATTCGGGAAGACCTGGGGTAAGTACCGTACGTTACACTGCGGTACTGGTATGATAGGGTAAAACGGGAGGAGGGAGGTCTTACTAAAAGCAACTACAGAGCCAAATACTCAACCCTAGCAAGCTGCAGAATTAAAAGAAGGGAACTGGGTCCCGGTCGAGACCAGGGGCCAAGTGTGTCTAGAGACTTCGCCGGGCCAACCTATCTCTATCAATATTCCTCATCCCATCCCATCTCCTCCGCTTCGTCTAGGTTTCTAGGAAATTGTGTTTCTAACGCGCACGGGAAGTCTTTACAGCGCGGAGGTATCAGAACTAGATACAGGTTACGGCACCTGGACTAAAGGCAGGGGAATAAGACACGTCGGATCGTTACCGGAATCGAACACGTGGAGAAGATAAAGGCTTAAGTCACTGGGTAAAGGGAGGTCAGGTTGACATTTGCGACATTTGAACCTCAACTCCCGGTCAACTATAGACATTTGACACGTCGGGATTGTGGTGCATGTGCTCGAGGAGTAGAGTGTCGTGGTGTAAGTCGTCATCCTAGACCTATCTCTGGATCCTTCCTCCTAACCTTATTTCTTCCTCCTTCCCTCCCTTCCGCCCGTCCCCGCTTTAGGTGTTTGTTGGCCCTCCTTTAGTTATATATATGTCCACTATGCTCTATCTACTCTGTAGTTGCGCCAACGTTGCTGCCGAACCTCATCGTCCCCTCCATCACGTTACATAACAGCTTCCTTAAGCATATTGTTATCATTTCTCCATTGATTCAAGTACTGATCCACTGTTTAGTAATTTCATAGCGCATAGCCAGGCCTCCCACAGGTCGCCGACTTCATATATTTCAGACCTTCTTCAGACCTTCTATCCAACCTCGAACTAGATATCGAGTACGGTAGTCTCCTGCGGAGTCCATCCGACGCCGACTAGTGGAAATTGATTGGCTTTGCACCACCTTTTCCTAGTTTGATTCGCAAGTTTAGCCAAGCTTACTACGGTGGTTAATAATAGTGGTAAGTTTACTGCGCGCGAGTTTCCAATGGACCTGCCACCCATTTCCTATACCCCTTTTTTTTTTTTTTTTACTCTCCAGTTGCATCCATCTCGCCAACATTTGATTGTTGATATCGGCTTCAACATTCCCATCTCATGACTCCTTTGTTATTACCCTATCTATATCCTCCGCCCACCTTTATTGGAATGAATATCACGCTAAAATGCAGCTGCACGCGACAGCAGAAGACCAGTATAAAGCACGTGCAACTGCCCAAGAGGTTTCTACTTGAGCATTATCCTCTGGTGGTTGAATTTTGACCCTCTCAACAAACCCTGTCGACGCGACTTTTTAAACCCCCGTCACCCGAAAGGGGTGTAACGAAAACGAGGGAGATTTCCTGTTGTTCGTCTGTGCGATACAAGGGACTCCCGGACCTAGTGCTTTCTGAATCCTTTGCTGCACTGGTAGCACTTTCCGCCACTAATAACCTGGCCTAGCTTGCTAGCCTACCATTTGGATTGCTGGGTGCAAGCAGCTGAATACGCTTCTAGAACCCTACTCCTTTAGGCTCTAGCACAGGATTGTTCCGCAGTCTAGACCGGGGCTCGATTGCCCTACTTACTCCCTATCTCGTCCCATTTTTTTTCCACCTCCAGACTCTGCACCACACCCGGACAACCATAACAACCGCATTAACCACGAAAAAGGAACTGCGCATTGTTTTGAACTCGACTGCTTTTCAGCAGCTGCAGGTCTCCATGAAGCCAATTGGGGGAATTGTGACAAATAAAAAGTCCATTCCCGATAACTTTCGACAGGTCGAAACCTTCACAACAGAATATCTGAGCAAGCTATGGAAGAGTGCGTCACATTCATTTCACATTTTTTCTTTTACTCCGACCCCTCACTTTCAATTCTTGACTTAATTCAATATTACTTACAACCAATATATCAGCTACCGAGATATAGTTTGGGAAAGAAGAAAAAAAAGCACACTGCTGACCGTTTCGCAATATAGTTTATACAGTAAATCGCGATGTGCTTGACAAGGGTCGCCGTCTTGAGAACCTATTTTGGAGGATATGGGGTAGCGAGCGGATACAAAGGACCTTCTCCGGGAAGACTGTATCAAAAATATTCCTCATGATACTTGAGGGTGAAGGGCCATTTGAGAAAACAAGATTTCGGATACCACCGTTGCCAATACCAACCCCGCCCCATCCACCCCACCCGGAGTCCACACCAAGGCCGTCTTTAGAAATCGAATGCCCTCCGACACCTCCCCCGAGCCCTATGCCTCCAGTAACATCAATAGCGGGTTTCCAGTTGGGGTCATCTTATCTTTCTAAAATTCCTTCAGAAATGGCAATCACTGCTTCACTTCATCAAGCCTTTCCACCTCGACTACTATCACCCCCGCCACCTTCACGAACTAACCCCTCAATGGCCGAGCAATCAACGGATTCGGCGCCACCGCAAAATGATCCCCCCGGCCCGTCAAGGCTTGCGACCCCTCCAAACACCAAGATGATAGTTGGCGCGGCCGCGGCCGGAAGCAAACCTAGCAGTTTAGTGTCCAGTGAGAATGAGTCGGTGTCTTCCAAAGAGGGTGGTTGCGGCAAGAACCCTGCAGTCAAGGAGAGAAAGGCTAGGACGGAGCGTCCTCCGAGAGGTCGCCGAAAAGTCGGAGTGTCCACTCGGGTGACGGCAACTCGGAGGTCGCGCCCTGCCGGTCCCCGACGGAAATCATCCTCGTCGTCAAATACCGCTGTCAACACCGCCTTTTCTAGTCCCTTACAGACGCTAGCTGGGGATCTGGCAAGGTCCCTACCAAGCGATAGTGTGCGTCAACAGCACAAGGTTTCCTCAACCGATGGCGGTGATTTCGAAAGCGATGCCGTGGGAAAGAGAGGGGATACGGCTGACAGCAATTGGATTGTGGATCCTGATTTTCGAACAAAGTACTTGGAGCGAAAACGAAAGGAAAAGTTGGTGGCATGGTCATCTGAAGCCTTTGTAGTGCCATTAGTGACAAAGGCTGTTCCTACCGCTGCCGTAGTGGAAAGTCAGGCGACAGCTTCAACAAAGATATCTCGTGGGAAAGGAAAGGGCGTTGTTTTGGTCGATCAGATTGTTCCATTGAAGGGATTATCAGAGGAAGCTACGGATTTGCAAGCGACCAGAGTCCTAGTCGCGAATGTGAGGGATGAGGGTATCGACGAACTACCCGCGACCTTAGTGAGAAGGAAATCAGAGCTCACCCTCATGTTCGAAGCTGAAGCGAAGAGGTCTGGAGAGAAAGTAGGGAAAGGAGGTCCTGGGAAGGAGGAGGCTATAACTGAGGGAGAAATGACAAAGTAATCAACGAACCGGTTACTGCGATCAGAGGGAAGGAGGTTGGGTGGTCGGAGGTCCATACAATGGAGGAGCAATAATAAGGGCCATGGAGGAGGCATTGGGCAATGAACTGGTTTAGAAGGGATGGAAGGATGGAAGGGGGCGAGAAGATCTTACAGAGGCCATCTTTTTTTGCGTTTGCATCTGTCAAGGAGGGGAGCTTGGTGGTGGGCTCCTCCTTTGAGCGGGGGTCCGGTGCCACAATTGGCTTCCTCTTGTCTCTAGATATTGGAGAGCCTTGGGTGGGGATGCAGAATGTTTTGTGCGCTGTGTTGCGCCCTTAGCAATACCGGTGGAAAATTGGGTCATAATCTAATCGATAGCGATCGCATCTGTTTTGTTTTGTTTTTATTCTTTTTTTCTTGCCTTTAATGCATTGTTCAGGGGAAAGGGTTTTTGCTGTTCCTAGGTATTTATTTGCTTATCCAGTTCCATTCTGCACATTCTGGGGACCAGAAGGGTTTTCAATATTTTTGTTCCACCCCCCCCTTTGTTAGTCTTTGTGGCTTTGAGCGCTGTGTATTTAGTTTTTTTGCGCGTGCATGTCTGAAGAGAAGGTTATTGCTTGTGTTTTCATACTGTATCGTGGGTTGCTTATTTGGATTAATTCTTGGGGCCATGGAATTCTTCGTAAACACCAGTCATACTTTTTTTCCATATTTATGGACCCCTCCCCCCTCGCTCACCCATCTGTTCGTATGTGATGCACCACTCATCTCATCCGCACATCTGTTTCCTTATCTTCTATCGTTCCAGGGTAGGCGTCAGGCCAGGCACAGCAGAAAGAAAGCAGGCAAGTTGATACTGGGAAATGCCTTGCATGTATCTCTCCCCTTTCTCCCTTCCTCTTCCTCTTCTTGGGGGCTATGATTGAAAGAAATGGAATTAAGAGTCAAGTGCTTGCTTTCGCATGCTGTAGGGTGGTCCATTCGATTTGTGTCCAGCTAGCGAAACAGCCAAACCTCGATCTACTCACCACACGAAACGATCACGTCCAGGTTTTATCCCTCCTCCTTCCCTCTTCTCATGCCCGGAGGTCGGGCCGGGGCATTATGCGTGGTGGCTTTTGCAGCGCAACCGTCCCGTTTGTTCGTTCACCCACTCGCTCATTCACCCACTCACGTCTGTTATGGTCTATTGGCCGGGAACAAAAGACGAAAACTCAGTCTGGTATTGATTCACGTCCACAAGTCCCTTTCTGAGTTACCCACCCACAACATCGTTGGCCAACAGGAAGAGGTCCGCCCATTCTCAATGCTATATTCCCCCCGCCACACATCCTCCCATTCGCTGGATATATACCATCCATACTTTTAGACGAATACAGACAGACAGGCAGGCAGAGGGTATGGCACAGTGAAGTACTGTACTCGTACAACGTGCAACCAGAATCGAACCCGTGCGGTGTCCGTGTTCTAGACTGGATAGCATGATCGGTCGTGATCGTGTGGATGCTACTATATCGAATGTGCGATTGCACTTTTTTAATTTGTATGATACCTTCCTTCCTATCCTACTTGTATTTGTGCCCCCCCCTCCTCCCCTTCCTCCCAGCACACACACCACTGGTTCGGTTCAGCTGGACTGGACCGGACCGGACTGGACTGGACCGGGGAGGGGGGAGGGCGCTTGTTGGTATGATAGATACGGCAGATATATTAGATAGATAGATAGATAGATACGGTAGATAGATAGATAGGTATATCGCACTCTTACTAACTCCACCTTTTTTACCTTATCTCACTCACTCATTCACTCATTCACACCTTACCTTACCTCCAGCGTTAACCTACCGGTATTGTAATTTCCTATCGATCCAGCCAGCCAGCAAAACCACAGTAACTCGAACACCACCACCACCACAACACGATAGCAATCCCGCCCGAGTATGATATTATCCACGAACGAGAAGACTAAAAAACAAAAAGACAAAACACCAGCCAAACAACCAACGATCACGATCAACCCTGATTGATGTATGTGAACCGAGTTCAGTTGAGCGAATATTGTGATCCACTTCAACTTGGCCCAACCCACCCTTCTCCCTTTCTCTCTCTCTCTCTCGATCCCACCTTCGTGATCTAAACTGTCAACCCCATAAGAGAGAGCAGAGCAGAGCAAGTAATTACAATATTAATAAAAAAAATAAAAAATAAAAAATAAAAAAAAGTCATGATCGGTCGGTATGTACCGACTGGTAAGTCCGTCAGTTCACCGTCCGCTACAGCGGGATATATATAAGTTAGGCTAACGGATTTGTGTGTGCATGTATTCAAAAAAAAAAAAAAAAAAAAAAAAAAAAGGCCCGCAGGTTACAATACAGTAATAAGCTTCCGTTCGATTCGTTTGGTTTTGGAGTTTCGACCGGCAGGCGTCAAGTTTTCCCTTTTGTTTCCGTTTTTGCTCGCGGTGTGATCACTGCGATGGGGTAGATGAGATAATACTATAAGTATCCTATCATACACCGACCGCTTTTCCCCCGCTTACATAAAAGCACGTTTACCCGCCCTCCTTCCTTCCTTCCTTCATTCCTTCAATCCATCCATCCATCCATCCATTCCAAGCAACGCGCGATTGCAATAGACTACATTACAGATCGAGAGGACGAACAAGACACGCACCGACGAAATAGGGGGAAGGAAGAGAGAAAAAAAAAACTCCTCCTCCGGTAACCGGCAACCCATCAAACATGTCACGTCCTTCGTGGTATGGTATGGTATGATAAACTTCGTACCGTGAGTTAACCTAGGCACGTGTACTTGTACTGTACTCGTACATACAGTGCAGTGCAGTGCAATACTATCACACCACAACACATAGACACACACACACACACACACACACACACGGAGCGAGAAAAATTTCGGAAATTCCGGTACAGTTAGCGGGGCATTCCTGCAACCACACCAAGTTTATTTTTGTTTGTGTACACATCATCTTTTTATCCGGTACAGCCAGAATTTTCACTCAAAGAACTACTCCACCCCCTCACTCACGATACTCCTCCCTTAGGTGGTGTGGCCAATCACAGCCCTCCATCCTAAGGCTTCATTTCCTTTGAGAGTTTAGGACGCTGGCCATAAGACCATCCTACTCACTCACCATGACCTCCCAACCTTCGTCTCCGGCCCTGCCGCATCTCCCCCACTCTCCTTCTCCCCTGGGGGGACCCAGAAGCCCTACCAAGAGCCCAAGGATCAATTCCCCCAGCCTCCTCCCGCCCGGCTCCCCTCAAGGAGTTTCCCTCAACTCAACCCTCCCCATGTTTGCCACTATTAGGCACCAAAGGGGCTGCCCCAACGCCTTAATCAACGTGGGGAACAGAATCGTGGCCAGGGGAAGTACCTTTCCCGAGGTCAGACAGGAACTAGGATGCACGAATGCATGCTACGTCCTCCTCACCGGAAACACGAATGCCCCGACCATAGCGGCACCCCAACCGGAGCTCCCAGGGTTCAGGACCACACTCCAGAAAATCTTTGGCAATGAAGCGGTAGATGCAGCCGACACCGACACCTTAGCTTTCCTGGCAGCAGCAGCCTTCTCCTACCACCCGTCACAAGAAAGCCCTGTACCAGTATCCCAGATACCACAGGTACCCGCCTCCTCCCCACCGTTAGGCGAAATGGACGAACCCATGGACCAGTCTCAAGACATCGGAGTAACCGAAACGCAAGCCACACAAGATGTAGCAATGTCCCTGGGAAACGGGAAAAACACAGACCAAACCGGGTTAGGAGACAGCCAACACGCCCACGGGCCAAGCGAAGTGCCGCAGGGCTCGGCCCCCCAGAGCGTACCAAGGCAGGTACGGTTCTCTTCCCCCTTGACCACGACAAGAGAAATCCCGGGGACCCTAACAGGCAATATGACCAACGACCCGAACTCCTCACATGCCCAAAACCGCCCCACCATCCCCTCCTCCTCCCTGTATGAATTGGCGGAAGTCGAACTCACACCAGAAGAAAAGGAGGAACTAGGACGCCCCGTCACCGTAGGCATCATGGTGGGCTTCATCCACCAGCTGGAAAAGAAATTCCAGGAGCAGATGCAGGCAATGGAGGAACGGCTTACCGGGGAAATAAGACTAAGGGCTAGGCAATCCAACACCAACACCCCTACCCCTACCCCATCCGCTGCCCCTAGACAACCCAGAACCCAAACCCCAGCCCCCAACCAAAACCCCCCCCCCACCCGCAAAGCGTGAACTAGTATTGACCATCAGTGAGTAATAAAAGTAGCGCGTGCATTATCAGTATCATAAGGGATAAATCTCT
>NW_003298755.1:2635797-2697585 GCF_000151645.1 Tuber melanosporum
AGCCCCCCCCCCCCCCCCTCAAAACAAATTCTAAGAAACCCTAAGGGAGACGCACCAGTACCGGCACCGCAAACCGGGACGAGTACCAAGGCAAACGAAACCGCCCCGCAGAAAACAACGCTCAAACAGACATGGGCCACCATTAGGTCCTCCGGAATTGATGTGGACGGCTTCCGGCTTGTACCAACAAAGAAAAAAAGACCAGAGCCAGCCCCAGGCATCCGAGAGACAGCACCCTCGGCACCCTCAACCCCGCATGCCAGGCAAAGGAGGCTACTTATCCGATCGGTGGAAAGAGGTCGCAGGATAGGAGCAGCAGGGCTGTCACCAGCAAGAATCAGAGACGCGGTCAACTCGGCATCCAGGGTCAAGTTCGCATACGCAGAATTTAACCGAAATGACGACCTGGTACTCACCACCATGGGAGACCTACCGGCCGAACCAGCCCTCAATGACGTGCCAACAATCACCAAGGCCCTAAACGGGATCGACGTTTTCGGCTTCAATGTCACCACAGACACACCGTCCATCAACATCGTCATCAATAGCATACCACTAGGGGACGAAGACTGGATACCCGAAGAATGGGACACGGACTCGGACAGATGGGAGGACCTAGCAAAGGAAATCTCTGAATACAACCCACAGGTCCGGCTGCTAGACAGGCCTAAGTGGCTCAGGTCCCCGACAGCGCTCAAAGCTGAAGGAAAAGTCAAGTCCTCAGCAATAGTGGCGGTACAGGCAAACGACTGGATCATGGCCAAAACCAAAAAACCCCTCCCGAGCATGGCCATCTTTGGCATGAGGTGTACCTTCCGGAAATATGTAAAGAAAGACTCATCAACCTGTTGCGCGAGATGCCTACAATTCGGACACCATGCCGTCCATTGCAGGATGGAAGCAATATGCAAATACTGTGGAGGAAGACACCACACCAAAGACCACCTCTGCGCACAGACGTACTGCACGGCGGGAAAAGGGAAGATGTGTTCCCATACCCTAAGAAGATGTGTTAACTGCGAAGAAACCTCTCATTTCGCCGGAGATAACCATTGCCCAACTAGGACTAGGGCAAAGTCCCCAGTACAACCCCCCACGGCCGCGGATAAAGGAAAAGCACCAGCAGTGCTGGCCCCTCCCCCGACGCCTAAATAAATATGGCGACAACAGATATAATTTATCACAACGTCGGCGGGTCCATGAACGTTGTCACCGAGTTGCTGAAACTCTCAAAAAAACGAAAACCGAAAATAATAGCGATCGCAGAATGCCCTCTTGAGAATGAGGACTGGATACATTTGGAAGGATTTACATACTACGCTAGCACAAAGGCGACGAAATACGGCTGTGCCGTACATATTTTAGATAAATATGTTCACATGTTCGTGGTTGAACGAATAACGACACAATACATTACACTGTGGACCGGAGGCGCGGAGATTACCATTGGCTACCAGAGACCCTCGGCAAAGGACTTCGACATAACAAACCAATGGCACACACACGGGGAAAACAACATCCTAATAGGAGACATGAAGGCACACCACCCAACTTGGTCACAGGGGTGCCAGAACACGGCCGGACTAAAGCTGGCCAGATGGATGGACGACAGGGATATGGTAGTGAGAAACCCCCACGTAATCACCCACCGGCCCAATGCGACCAACCCAAACGGAACAACCCTGGACCTTGTGGCTACCGATAAAGGGCAAAAAATCGAAGTACGAACACTGGACCTAGCAACCGCAAGCCATAGGGCACTGGCAATAAAGACCAGTTTCACATGGAGGTACGACGGGGAAAAGCCGCTAAGGCACGACAAGGCGGATTGGGAGGCCATTAGGGCCGAGATGAGCCTCATGGACGACCACAAGGACCACCCAGCCGAAGTGTAAAAAGAACTCACGCGCATAGTCAGAAGGCACACCCCCCTAAAGAAACCAGGATGCAAGGCGTTCTGGAACAAGTCCCTGCAACAAGAACGAAAGGAGGTCCTCAAACTCGCACACAAACACCCCCGGCACCCAGAGCTAAAGGAAAAGAAGAAAAACCTGAGGAAAGCCATAATGGAAGCCAAACTCGAAGCCAACGGAAAAGCCCTTCAAGAAGAAACAGATCCTGAATGTTTCAGGACGGTCCGGCCAAGGACCACCAAGCACCCCATACCGGCTTTGTCCAAGGAAAACGGCGAAGTAGTAGTGGAACACGCAGACATCGCGCAAGAAATCCACACGGCCCTGTACGGGGGAGAGAGGAGACGGGCCAAGGAACAAATAAACGACGAACCCGAACCACTACAAATAGAGACCCTAGACGCCGCCATCAAGCAGTCACCGAACGGAGCAGCAAGCGGACCAGACAACATCACCACCAGGCTTGTTAAATGCTTTAGGAAAATACGGGAGCCCCTATTCCTAAGAATGATGAACCGGGCATGGAAAGAAGGAATCCCAGAAAGCTGGAAGGTCAGTACTACCATATTGATACCCAAGCTTAACAAACCATCATATACAGTGGCAAAAAGCTGGAGGCCGATACAACTACAATCTATACTGGCAAAAACACTAGAAAGAGCAGCAGTCATACGGATAGCAAGGCTCGAAATCCTGGAAGACAATATGTTCGGAGGGAGAAAGAGGTACGGTACGACAGACGCCATACAAGCACTAAACAATGTAATGGACACAACCGGAAAAGCCGGCAAATGCATCACCACCCTCGACGTCCAAGGGGGATTCGACCACCTACAGATGGGTAAGGTGTGCGAAAGGCTCGGAAAGCACTCGGGTCACCTGGCACAATGGGTCCGACATTGGGCCACCGACAGGACGACCAGCTACCGCTTCAATGGCAGGACATCCAAAGGATATGCCACTGACAAGGGCACGCCACAGGGCTCTCCCCTATCACCAATACTCTTCCTCATCAGCATGCTAGAGGCAGCAAAGGTTCAGGCAACACCATCCCAAAAAGCGGAAACCAAGGTCCTGATGTACTTGGACGACATCCTGATAGCAACGAAATACCAGGACACAAAAGAAGGAAAAAGGCTACACCAGGAAACCATTAGGGAACTTGAGACAACCGCAGGCAAAGACGGGTACGAGTTCGCACCCAGTCAAGCCGAAACAATCTTCGTGCACACCCCACCACAGAGCAAATTTGAAGTCCGGCTACGGGGACAAGAGATACCCGCTCAAAGCCACCTGAGATGGCTCGGATACTTCCTAACAGACAAATGGAAATGGGACCACCACGTCAGGCACTGGATCAACAAAGCCACCAGCTCCGGACACCGCATAAGGGCAGTAACGTCCAGATACAGCAAAGGGGGACTGAATGCAGGGACAACACTGCGGCTAATCAAGGGTCTGATAATCCCACAGCTGACGTACGGGATAGAGACATGGGGAAACAAAGGCCTGTTAAGAGAAGCGCAGGCGGCCCTCAACAAGATAGTCCGAACCGCCTTCGGACTGGAAAAGAAAACACCGGTCCTGGCCTTCCTTACCGAGCTCGGGATCCCACCACTAGACCTCATGATGCAATTCAGACAAAACCTACTGGCGTTACGAGCCACCACCAAGGACCGCCACAACACTTGGACAAAGAAATGGATGGCCAAACACGGGGCAGAAACCGTTATCGCCACCACCGGCAATTACCAGCTAGGCAAAGACGCACTTAAAAGCCGAATGCAACAAGACTGGGCAGAAAGGATCACCAACCAAGGGACCAGATACCAAGGAAGGCCCGGCAAAGCGCACAAACACCTGCACGCCATAACTAGGCAAAACTTTAAAAGGCTACTAGGGCTAAGGGCAACGGCAGGTTGGCCATACCAGGAGATAACCGGCGCCAGAAGGAGATGCCCGTGCGATCGGGACATAATAACCTTTGACCACCTAGCAAACAGATGCGGGATAACGACCGCCACAGCGATCGGGCTTTACGATAACAAGAGCCAAGGGGAACTCCTTCAGTGGATGGACGGCTGGCCACACGAACTTAAGGGAAAACCCGAAATGACCGGGAGTGGGGACGGCACCCAACAACCAGACACCGCCCAAGTAATCGGAGCCAACGTTAATCTACCCACAAGCCAGCCAGCACAGGCACCAGTGAAACCCAGGCCACGGCGACCCTGCAAGATATGCGGGGAAATGGTACTGAGAGACATGCAGCATGAGTCGGCACATGCCAGAATACACGACCCGGCAAGAAGGGGTCGCTAGGCTATGACGACGGAAGACACGGAGGAGGCGCCCAGTGGACCAGGGGAGTAATGCTGGTCAGATGGTTATTTCATAATGTACACGACCACGGGGCACAGGGGGCAGGCATGGGTTTCTTTTGTTTGCTTGGATTTCCTTTGTTCACGACTACGGGGCACAGGGGGCAGGCGTAGGTTTCCTTTGTTGGTTTGGATTTCTTTTGTTTACGACCACGGGGCCAGAGGGGCAGGAATGGGTTTCTTTTGTTGTGGGATTTTATTTTGTCTACGACCATGGGGCCGGGGGGCAGGAATAGGTTTCCTTTGTGACGGACCAAAGCTGTTTGAGGGAGAGGGGAAGAAGGGAGTGGGAGTTTCCTTTGTATGGCCTACAGGGGGGTGTAGCGAAGGATTTCGTTGAGGGGGGCCCAAGGCTGGGGGCAGTATCCCATGCCGTACTCCGATTACTTTAGTTAGTAGGTGAGGTAGTGGAAGAATAAAAGGTTTACACACACACACAGTCTCCCTCTTTTCAACTCTGAGGGTTAGGTGTTCAGTGCAGTGTTCGGGGGGTCCACCCAATCAAACGCCCGTGGAGAGCTTCTCATGATGGCTTTAAGTCTTTAACTTCCCCACCTTCGCAAAGTTCAGGTTTCGTGCTCTGTTGGCTCGCTTTCCTTTATTTGCCTATTGATACGGCACCGAGTAGGCCTTGTGGTCTTTATTTTTTCCCTCGTTTTTGCTCTTGCTTGTCGGTCGGGCGTTCATGGTTTCTGGCCAGGATACAGTTGGTCGTATAGGGAGGCCGTCCTCCCCCCCTCTTTGGAGCGACCGTTCGGACACTCATGCGATTCCGGTTCCTCCTTGGTCTCCCTACTTTCTTGCCTGGGCCCTCAGGGCCTCGTGCTCTTCACTGTCTTTTCCCAGCCTCGAGCTAGTCCCCACACGAACCAAGCGTTCCTGCCCCCTACGGGGGATGGCTTTGACCAGGAGAAAATGATTTTCACCACCCCCAATTTTGGGTGTGGCCCGACTGGTCTGGCTGGGCTTCCTTTTGGGGGTGCAGCTGAGAGTTTTTGTGGTGGTTTGCTGGGTTGGCTTGGCAGAGGAGGGGTGGCCCGAATGCATCATCCCGCTCCCGTCACGTGGCGGTATGAGAACCGTAGAAAATAAGTGCTTCAGTGGGATCGAGGCTATGCGCACATGCATCTGCCAAGTGTGGTGGGGCATCCGAGGAGGAGGGCGAAACTAGCGAGGTTGAGCTGGGCTGGTGGAGTGGGTTTCTTTTGTGGAGGAGTGTTTGCGAGCTCGCTTCGGATGGGTTATGATGTATTGTGGCAGGTGGCCCGCAAGGTGGATTTGTTTAAGGGGGACCTTGGGCTGGGGGTTGTATCTCATGCCATACTCCAATTACTTTAGTTAGTAGGTGAGATCGTGGAAGAATAAAAGGTTTACACACACACATGGAGCGAGAAAAATTTCGGAAATTCCGGTACTGTTAGCAGGTCATTCCTGCAACCATACCAAGTTTATTTTTGTTTGTGTACACATTATCTTTTTATCCGGTACAACCAGAATTTTCACTCCAAGAACTACTCCACCCCCTTACTCACGATACTCCTCTCTTAGGTGGTGTGGCCAATCACATCCCTCCATCCTAAGGCTTCATTTCCTCTGAGAGTTTAGGATGCTGGCTATAAGACCATCCGACTCACTCATCATGACCTCCCAACCCTCGTCTCCAGCCTTGCCGCACCTCCCCCACTCTCCCTCTCCCTTGGGAGGACCCAGAAGCCCTACCCAGAGCCCAAGGGTCAACTCCCCCAGCTACCTCCCACCTGGCTCCCCTCAAAGAGTATTCTTCAACTCAACCCTCCCCACGTTTGCCACCATCAGGCACCAAAGAGGATGTCTCAATGCCTTGATCAATATGGGAAACAGAATTGTGGCCAGGGGAAGCACCTTTCCTGAGGTCAGACACGAACTAGGGTACACGGACGCGTGCTATGTCCTCCTCACCGGAAATATGAAAGCCCCGACCATAGCGGCACCCCAACCGGAACTACTTGGATTCAGAACCACACTTCTGAAGATTTTCGGCAACGAAGCGGTAGACGCAGCCAACACCGACGCCCAGGCCTTCCTGGTAGCAGCAGCTTCCTCCTACCACCCATCACAAGAGAGCCCTGTGCCAGTATCCCAGATACTACAGGTCCCAGCCTCCTCCCCACCACTAGACGAAATGGCTGAACCCACGGACCAGTCACAACATATTGGGGTAACCGAAACCCAGGCCACGCAAGAAATAGCAATGTCCCTGAGAAACGGGAAAAACACAGACCAAACCGGATTGGGAGATAGTCAGCACACCCATGGCCCAAGCGAAGTGCCGGAGAGCTCGGCCCCCCAGAATACACCAAGACAGGTGCGCTTCTCTTCCCCCCTGACCACAACACGAGAGATCCCGCGAACCCTGACTGGCAACTTGACAAACAACCTGGACCGCTCACAAACCAACAACCCCTCCTCCTCCTCCTCCTCCCCCTCCTCCCTGTACGAGTCAACCGAAGTCGAGCTCACACCAGAGGAAAAAAAAGAACTGGAACGCCCTGTCACTGTCGGGATCATGATTGGCTTTATCTATCAACCGGAAAAGAAGTTCCAGGAGCAGATGCAAGCCATTGAAGTACAAGTCACCAGCGAAATATGACTGAGGACCAGGCAGTCCAACACCGGCACCCCCGCCCCTACCCCCTCCCCTTTCACTACCCTCAGGCAGCCCAGAGCCCCAATCCCAGCACCCAACTGGGACCCCCCCCTAAGCAAATCCTGAAAACACCTAAAGGGGACACACCACCACCGGCACCGCAGGCAGAAGTGAGTACCAAGCCAGCAGAGGCCACACCATAGAAAGCAGCCCTCAGGCAAACTTGGGCGGCCATCACGTCCTCCGGAATCGATGTCGACAGTTTCCGGCTAGTCCTAGCAAAGAAGAAGAGACAAGAGCCAGCCCCATGCATCCGAGCAACGGCATTCTCGGCTCCCTCAACCACGCACACCAGGGAAAGACGACTCCACATCTGATCGGTGGAAAGGGGTCGCAGCATAGTAGCAGCAGGGCTGTCACCAGCCAGAATTAGAGACGCAGTCAACTCCGCCTCCAGGGTTAAATTCGCGTACGCAGAATTTAATAGAAACGATGACCTGGTGCTCACCACCATGGGAGACCTACTGGCTAAACCAGCCCTTGACGATGTACCAACGATCACTAAGGCCCTGAATGGGATCGACGTTTTCGGTTTCAACATCACCACAGACACACCATCCATCAACATCGTCATTAACAGCATACCACTGGGCGACAAAGATTGGATGCCAGAGGAATGGGACACAGACTCCGATATGTGGGAGGACTTGGAGAGAGAAATCTCCGAATACAACCCGCAGGTCCGGCTACTGGACAGGCCTAAATGGCTCATATCCCCGACAGCACTTAAGGCTGAAGAAACGGTCAAGTACTCGGCAATCGTAGCGGTAGAGGCAAACGATTGGATCACGGCGGAAACAAAAAAACCCCTCCCGAGCATGGCCATCTTTGGCAGGAGGTGCACCTTCTGAAAGTATGTGAAGAAGGACTCGTCAACTTGCTGCATGAGATGTGTGCAGTACGGACACGACGCCGTCCACTGCAGGATGGAAGCCATATGCAAATATTGTGGAGGAAGACACCACACCAAGGACCACCTCTGCGCACAGATGTACTGCATGGTGGGGAAGGGAAAGATGTGCTCCCACATGCTGAGAAGATGTGTGAACTGCGAGGAAACTTGTCATTTCGCCGGAGACAGCCACTGCCTAACCAGAACTAGGGTGAGGTCCCCGGCACCACCCCCTGCGAGAGCCGACAAAGGAAAAGCACCAGCAGCGCTGGCCCCCCCCCCCCAACGCCCAAATAAATATGGCGACAACAGATATAATATATCACAACGTCAGCGGGTCCATGAACATTGTTACCAAGTTAGTGAGACTCTCACAAAAACGGAAACCGAAGATAATAGCAATTGCAGAATGCCCTCTTGAAAATAAGGATTGGATACATCGGGAAGGATTCACATGCTACGCGAGCACAAAGGCGATGAAATACGGCTATGCTGTATATATTTTAGATAAATACGTGCACATGTTCGTGGTCGAGTGGATAACGTCACAGTATATTATACTGTGGACCAGAGGCACCGAAATTACTTTCGGCTACCAGAGGCCTTTGGTGAGAGACTTTGACCCAACAGACCAATGGCACACACACGGGGGAAGCAACATCCTAATAGGAGACATGAATGCACACCACCCCACATGGTCACAGGGACACCAGAACACGGCCAGAGTAAGACTAGCCAGGTGGATGGATGGCAGGGACATGACAGTGAGAAACCCCCACGTAATTACCCACCCACCCAACACGACCAACCCAAATGGAACAACCCTGGACCTTGTTGCAAGCAACAAAGACCAAAAAATTGAAATACAGGCACTGGACCTGGCAACAGCGAGCCACAAGGCACTGATAATTAAAACCAGCTTCACATGGAACGACGACAGGGAAAAGTCGCTAAGGCACGACAAAGCGGACTGGGAAGCCATCTGAGCCGAGATCAGCCTCATGGACAACCACTAGGACCACCCAGCCGAAGTGCAAAAGGAGCTCACACGCATAGCCAGAAGACAAACACCCCTCAGGAAACCGGGAAGCAAGGCCTTCTGGAACAAATCCCTGCAGCAAGAACGAAAGGAGGTCCTTCACCTCATACATAAATACCCCCGACACCCAGAACTAAAAGAGAGCAAAAAGACCCTGCGGAAAGCCATAGCGGAAGCCGAACTCGAAGCTAATGGGAAAGCCCTCCAGGAAGAAACAGACCCCGAATGTTTCAGGACGGTACGACCAAGGACCACCAAACACCGCATACTGGCGCTCTCTAAGGAAGACGGCGGAGTGGTAGCGGAACACGTGGACATCGCCCAAGAAATTCATATGGCCCTATATGGAGGAGAGAGGAGATGGACCAGAGGACAAATAAATAAAGAACCGGAACAACTGAAAATAGAGACCCTAGACGCAGCCATTAAACAATCACCAAACGGAGCGGCAAGTGGACCAGACAATATCACGACCAGGCTAGTGAAATGCTTGAGAAAAATGCGCGAACCCGGTTCCTAAGAATGATGAACCGGGCGTGGAGAGAAGGGATTCCAGAAGGATGGAAGGTCAGCACCACCATACTGATACCTAAACTAAACAAATCTTCATATACAGGGGCAAAAAGCTGGAGGCTGATATAATTGCAATCCACACTGGCAAAGACCTTAGAAAGAGTGGCGGTCATACGAAGAGCAAGGCTCGAAATCCTGGAGGACAACATGTTCGAAGGAAGAAAGAGATATGGCACGACAGATGCTATACAAGCCCTAAACAATTTAATGGACACCGCGGGCAAGACCGGCAAATGAATCACCACCCTCGATGTCCAAGGCGGATTTGACCACCTATTGATGGGAACGGTATGCGACTGACTCAGAAAGCACTCTGGTCACCTGACATAATGGGTCCGGCACTGGGCCACCGATAGGACGACTAGCTACTGGTTTAATGGTAGAACATCCAGAGCATATGCTACCGACAAAGGCATACCACAGAGCTCCCCTCTGTCACCAATACCTTTTCTGATCCGCATGCTAGAAACAGCGAAAGTGCAGGCTACGCCATCCCAGAAAGCGGAAACCAAGGTCCTGATGTATGTGCACGACATCTTGATAGCAACAACATACTGTGATGCAGAAGGAAAAATAATACACCAGGAAACAGTCAGACGACAGGCAAAAACCGCGGCCGAGGACGGGTATAAGTTCGTGCCCAGCAAAGCCGAAACGATTTTCATGCAGACACCGCCGCAGAACAAATTCGAAGTCCACCTACCAGGACAGGAAATACCCAACCAAGGCCATTTAAGGTGGCTCGGATACTTCCTAACAGACAAATAGAAATGAGACCACCATGTCAGGTACTTGATTAATAAAGCTACTAGCTCCGGGCACCGCATAAGGGCAGTAACATCGAGATACAGCAAAGCGGGGCTGAATGCGGGGACAACACTGCGACTAATCAAGGGCCTAATAATCCCGCAGCTGACATACGGAATAGAGACATGGGGAAACAAAGGCCTGATAAGAGAAGCGCAGGCAGCCCTTAACAAGATAATCCGGACCGCCTTCGGGCTGGAAAAGAAAACACCAGTCTTGGCCTTCCTCACCGAACTCGGAATCCCGCCGCTGGACCTCATGTTGCAGTTCAGACAAAATTTGCTGGCGCATTGGGCTAACACCAAGGACCACCACAGCACTTGGACAAAGAAATGGATGTCCAAACACGAGCCGGAAGACATCATCGCCACCACCGGCAATTACCAATTAGGTAAAGACGCACTTAAAAACCAACTACAACAAAGCTGGACAGAAAAGATCGCCAACGAAGGGACTAGGTACCAAGGGAGACCCAGTAAAACTTACAAGCATCTACACTCCCTCACCAGGCAAGGTTTCAAAAGGCTGCTAGGGTTAACAACAATGGCAGGTTGGCCATACCAGGAGATAACTGGCGCCAGGAGACAATGCCCGTACGGCTGAGACATAATAACCTTGGACCACCTAGCAAACAGATGCCGGGTAACAACTGCCACAACAATTGGGCTTCATGACAATAAAAGGCAAGGCGAACTCCTCTAATGGATGGATGGCTGGCTACAAGAACTGAAGAGAAAACCGGAAATGGCCAGGGATGAAGACGGCACCCAGCAGCCAGACTCCGCCTAGGTGGTCGGAGCAAACGTTAATCTACCCACGAGCCAACTGACACAGAAACCGGTGAAATCCAGACCTCGACGGCCATGTGCGGTGTGCGGGGAAGCGGTGCTGAGGGATGTGTAACATGAAACGGCACATGCCAGGAAGCACGACCCGGCAAGAAAAGGCCGATAAGTTACAACGGCAGGCGGAGACACAGAGGAGGCGCCCAGTGGACAAGGGGAGCAATGGTGGTCTGAATGTTATTTCATAATGTACACGACCATGGGGCCTAGGGGGCAGGCATGGGTTTCCTTTGTTAGGTGGATTTTATTGTGTTATTTCAAAACATACACAACCACGGGGCTAGGGGAGCAGGCGTGGGTTTCCTTTGTTTGATTGGATTTTCTTTGTTTACGACCGCAGGGTGAAGGGGCAGGAACAGGTTTCCTTTGTTGATGGATTTTGTTTTGTTCACGACCACGGGGCCTGGGGGCAGGAGTGGGTTTCTTTTGTGGTGGACCTAGTTTGTTCAAGGAAGGGGAAGGAGGGAGCTGGAGCTTCTTTTGTATGGCCTAGAGGGGGGTGTAGCAAAGGTTTCATTGAGGGGGGCCCAGGGTAGGGGGCAGTATCCCATGCCGTACTCCGTTTACTTTAGTTAGTAGGTGAAATAGTGGAAGAACAAAAGGTTTACACACACACACACACACGGAGCGAGAAAAATTTCGGAAATTCTGGTACAGTTAGCGGGGCATTCCTGCAACCACACCAAGTTTATTTTTGCTTGTGTACACATCATCTTTTTATCCGGTACCACCAGAACTTTCACTCAAAGAACTACTCCACCCCCTCACTCACAATACTCCTCCCATAGGTGGTGTAGCCAATCACAGCCCTCCATCATAAGGCTTCATTTCCTCTGAGAGTTTAGGACGCTGGCCATAAGACCATCCTACTCACTCACCATGACCTCACAATCCTCGTCCCCGGCCTTGCCGCACCTACCCCACTCTCCCTCTCCCCTGGGAGGACCCAGAAGCCCTACCAAGAGGCCAAGAGTCAATTCCCCTAGCCTCCTCCCACCCGGCTCCCCTCAAGGAGTATCCCTCAACTCAACCCTCCCCATGTTTGCCACCATCAGGCACCAAGGAGGATGTCCCAATGCCTTGATCAACGTGGGAAATAGAATTGTGGCCAGGAGAAGCACCTTTCCTGAGGTCAGACGTGAACTGGGGTGCACGGACGCATACTATGTCCTCCTCACGGGATATACGAAAGCCCCGACCATCGCGGCACCCTAACTGGAACTACCTGGATTCAGAACCACACTCCAGAAGGTTTTCGGCAACGAAGCGGTAGACGCAGCCGACACCAACACCCTGACCTTCCTGGCAGCAGCAGCTTCCTCCTATCACCCGTCACAAGAGAGCCATGTACCAGTATCCCAGATACCACAGGTCCCAGCCTCCTCCCCACCTCTAAACCAAGTAGCTGAACCCATGGACCAGTCACAAGATTTTGGAGTAACTGAAACACAGGCTACGCAAGAAATAGCAATCTCCCTGGGAAACAGGAGAAACACAGACCAAACCGGGTTGGGAGATAGTTAGCACGCCCATGACCCAAGCGAAGTGCCGGAGAGCTCGGCCCCCCAGAATGCACTAAGACAGGTATGCTTCTCTTCCACCTGGCTACAACAAGAGAGATCCCGGGAACCCTGACTGGCAACATAACAAACAACCCGGACCCCTTACAAACCAACAACCCCTCCTCCTCCTCCTCCCCCTCCTCTCTGTACGAGTCGACCGAAGTCGAGCTCACTCCAGAAGAAAAAAAAGAACTGGAACGCCCAGTCACTATTGGCATCATGATCGGCTTTATCCATCAACTGGAAAAGAAGTTCCAGGAGCCGATGCAAGCCATGGAAGCACGACTCAACAGCGAAATAAGACTGAGGACCAGGCAATCCAACACTGGCACCCCCGCCCCTACCCCCTCCCCTTTCACTACTCCCAAGCAGCCCAGAACCCCAATCCCAGCACCCAACTGGGACCCCCCCCCGACCCGAAACACTGCACCACAGCTCCCCCCCCTAAGCAAATTCTGAAAAAGCCCAAGGGGGACGCCCCGCCACTGGCACCGCAGGCAGAAGTGAGTACCAAGCCAGCAGAGGCCGCACCATAGAAAGCAGCCCTCAGGCAAACTTGGGCGGCCATCACGTCCTCTGGAATCGATGTCAATGCTGCCGGCTAGTCCCAGCAAAGAAGAAGAGACCAGAGCCAGCCCCAGGCATCCAAGAAACAGCACTCTCAGCTCCCACAACCCCACACGCCAGGCAAAGGCGACTCCTTATCCGATCGGTGGAAAGGGGTCGCAGAATAGGAGCAGCAGGGCTGTCATCAGCCAGAATCAGACATGCAGTCAACTCCGTGTCCAGGGTTAAATTCACGTATGCAGAATTTAATAGAAACGATGACCTGATGCTCACCACCGTGGGAGACCTACCGGCCGAACCAGCCCTCGACGATGTACCAACGATCACTAAGGCCCTGAATGGGATCGATGTTTTCGGTTTCAACATCACCACAGACACACCATCCATCAACATCGTCATTAACAGCATACCACTGGGCGATGAAGATTGGACACCAGAGGAATGGGATACAGACTCTGATAGGTGGGAGGACTTGGGGAGAGAAATCTCCGAATACAACCCGCAGGTCCGGCTACTCGATAGACCTAAGTGGCTCATATCCCTGACAGCACTCAAGGCCGAAGGAAAGGTCAAGTCCTCGGCAATCGTAGCGGTAGAGGCAAATAACTGGATCATGGTGGAAACAAGAAAGCCCCTCTCGAGCATGGCCATCTTTGGCATGAGGTGCACCTTCTAAAAGTATGTGAAGAAGGACTCGTCAACCTGCTACGCCAGATGTCTGCGGTATGGACACCACGTCGTCCACTACAGGATGGAGGCCATAGGCAAATATTGCGGAGGAAGACACCACACTAAGGACCACCTCTGCGTACCGACATACTACACGGCAGGGAAGGGAAAGATGTGCTCCCACACACTGAGAAGATGTGTTAACTGCGAGGAAACCTCTCATTTCGCTGGAGACAGCTACTGCCCAACCAGAACTAGGGCGAGGTCCCCGGCACCACCCCCTGCGACAGCCGACAAAGGAAAAGCCCCAGCAGCGCTGGCCCCCCCCCCAACACCCAAATACATATGGTGACAACAGATATAATATATCACAACATCGGTGGGTCCATGAACGTTGTCACCGACTTACTGAGACTCTGACAAAAACGGAAACAGAAGATAATAGCAATTGCAGAATCCACTCTTAAAATCAGGTTTAGATACATCTCGAAGGATTCACATGTTACGCGAGCATAAAGGTGATGAAATACGGCTGTGCCCTAAATATTTTAGATAAATACATGCGCATGTTCATGGTCGAGCGGATAACGTCACAGTATATCACACTGTGGACCGGAGGCACCAAAATTACTTTCGGCTACCAGAGGCCTTCAGCGAGAGACTTTGACCCAACAGACCAATGGCACACACACGGGGGAAGCAACATCCTAATAGGAGACATGAATGCACACCACCCCACATGGTCACAGGGACACCAGAACACGGCCGGAGTAAGACAAGCCAGGTAGATGGACGGTAGGGACATGACAGTGAGAAACCCCCACGTAATTACCCACCCATCCAACGTGACCAACCCAAACGGAACAACCCTGGACCTTGTTGCAACCAACAAAGACCAAAAAATTGAAATACGGGCACTGGACCTGGCAACAGCGAGCCACAAGGCACTGATAATTAAAACCAACTTCACATGGAGCGAGGACAGGGAAAGGTCACTAAGGCATGACAAAGCGGACAGGGAAGCAATCAGAGCCGAGATCAGCCTCATGGACGACCACAAGGACCACCCAGCCGAAGTGCAAAAGGAGCTCACACGCATAGCCAGAAGACAAACCCCCCTCAGGAAACCGGGAAGCAAGGCCTTCTGGAATAAGTCCCTGCAGAAAGAACGAAAGGAGGTCCTTCGCCTCATATATAAATACCCCCGACACCCAGAACTAAAAGAGAGGAAAAAGAACCTGCGGAAAGCCATAGCGGAAGCCAAGCTCGAAGCTAATGGGAAAGTCCTCCAGGAAGAAACAGACCCCCAATGTTTCAGGACGGTCCGACCAAGGGCCACCAAACACCCCATACCGGCGCTCTCTAAGGAAGACGGTGGAGTAGTAGCGGAACATGGAGACATCGCCTAAGAAATCCATACGGCCCTATACGGAGGAGAGAGGAGACGGACCAGAGGACATATAAACAAAGAACCGGAAACACTGCAAATAGAGACTGTAACAGGTACGGGTATTCAGTTATTGGTTTTATTTTATGTTTTATTTTCAGTAGCACTTTGATATTTGGTTTGTTTTAAGTATCGGTTGATACTTGGTTTTGTTTTATGTTTTGTTTTATGTATCGCTTTGATACTTGGTTTGTTTTAAGTATCAGTTGATACTTGGTTTTGTTTTATGTTTTGTTTTAAGTATCGCTTTGATACTTGGTTTGTTTTAAGTATCGTTTGATACTTGGTTTTGTTTTATGTTTTGTTTTAAGTATCGCTTTGATACTTGGTTTGTTTTAAGTATCGTTTGATACTTGGTTTTATTTTATGTTTTGTTTTAAGTATCGCTTTGATACTTAAAGAGTTTTACCAAAGTGTATTGATTGATACCTTTGACTAGTTTCATTCATGCTAGACATGAACAGATTTGTTTATTTAAAGACCACCTGCTTCTACAATAGAAAAGGCAGACTTCGACAGACAGTATTTCAATATACTTGGTTGAACGGTTACTTCTTTGTTTCTCAGTACACCCTCGAAGCCTCCTTTAGTTCTCAGCTCTCGCCTCCTCTCCGGAAGAGCAGGCCACCTGCCAACTATGATATCCTTTACCGATAATGTGATTAGCACCTTGTGAACACGTTACATTTTTTTAACCTCAGCAAGTAGTTAAGAACCTGTCCCTGGATTTAGGCCTGATCAACCTATAGATATCCACCTCAGAACGCTAGCGGAGAGAAGCGGCAGAATTACAGCACATTCGGCTTCGTCTCAAATCGAAGATAGAGTCTTTGACGACAAGGAGTGGGAAGCAAATCCTACGACAAGACCTTTCAAGAAAGAAACAACCCCGGCGCTCTACTAAAGAGCAGGGCGATTCTGCAAACACGGAAGACACACAACCTCCGGGAGAATTCCCTTCTACTCCAGCAAAGAAGCCTTCCTTTGAACATCCGATCAACCCTGATTCCAGTAGCGAATCAGATATGGCTAGCACAGGAGGAGGGCCCTCTGGAGGAGGAAAATCTCGGGCTAGGCCTGAAGAAGAGGAGGTACCCACAGCTTTTGAACCTCCTAAGTTTAAACTCCACCTCCCAGCAAAGTTTACAGGAGAAGGAAAGGACCTCAAACCCGAAGCCTTTGACCGATGGGCGACGGAACTCACACACAATCTTCTCCTGCAAGGTAAAGATGTGGAAGACCCTACAACTGGACTATACATTGGATCATTCTGCGAAGGAAAAGCAACTGATGTGTACCACCAATGCTATAAGGATTACGGCGGAAATGTGAGATTAAGAGGATCTACAGTCCTCGATTACTTGAAAGGACGATTCCAATCCTCTATCACCAGCGACTTCTTATACAACAAGTTCAACCAGCTCCAGCAAGTAAATGGGACACATGTCAAGAGGATTACAGATGTAGCTACGGATCTGTTAATGTATCAGGACCGGATGAAGAGCAGAAGCATCTCTAAATACATCCTCAAACGACGATTCTATGATACCATGCACCCTACCCTCCAACTAGAGGTGGAACCTCTTAAGGAAGACGACGATGATATGGCAACAATAATTGCTAGAGCAGAACGGAAGGACACCATCCTCCATGAAACCAAAGCATACAAAACACAGACGTCCTCTAGTAGGAATAACCAACCATGGTACAAGGCCCCCAGCAACTCTGAAGACGATACCCCACGGGTTTTCAAGAAGAAAACAAAATCCTCCAAAGAATCGAGACGGCAGAAAGGAGAATGTTTTGAATGTAGAAAAACAGAGCACATGGCAAGGAACTACCCTACGAAGAAAGGAAAAGGAAAAGCAATTGAGCAAGAAGTATCAGCCAACAATGTTGAGAGCGATAGTGATAATACCCAACCCAGCGAATTGAGGAGATCCATATTGGATATATCGATGTGGAATGCAACTGTGTTCGACCCCCGGCTACATTCAAAATACACACCGCTCTGGAAGGTACTATTCTGATCAATAGTAAAAAGGCTCGAGTCCTATTCGATACTGGCACAAGCGGAAGAGATATGATCAGTAATGCCTTTGTCTCTGTCCATGGACTCCCAACTCGAGACCTTAACCATCCCATACCAGTCAATATGGCAGTAAAGGGATCACGATCCACAAGCCATAAAACCTGTAGTATGACTATTCGACTTGGTTCTACTATACTGCCCCCCCAGGAAATGCTGGTTGGAAATCTAGCCAAATACAATATCCTAATAGGTATGCCATTCCTGAACCGCCACAAAGCTATAATCAGGTGTGGGGAATCAACCATCGATTTCCCAGATCAGAAGGTCAGAGTCTCATGCAAGCCAACAAGTGGAGAGTCCCGAGCCGCAGTCTGTAAAGCAACTGCCCAACGACTATTGGATGAATACTCTGATGTTTTCTCTGATCAAATACCCGAAGAACTACCGCCTTTGAGAGAGGTGAATCACCACATTCGCCTCCGAGACCCCTCTAATCTCAAGAACCAACCCACCTATTCTATTCCTGATGCATACAAAAGTCCACTTTGTGATTGAATCAACGAACAATAAAGAAGAGGAGTCATCTACCGGGCAGAAGCCCCAGGTGCCACTCCTATGTTTGTTCAACCCAAAGCAGATGGCAAAAGAATCCGCCCCTTTGTTGACCTCAAGCTACAGAAGGAAAACACAGTTACGAACAGCTCTGCTATCCCAAATCGGCCATAATCCAGATCCTAAACGCAGTTGGACTGGCTAGATTCCGAAGTAAGATTGACCTAAGCGATGCCTACTTCCAAACAAGGTTAGATACGGAAAGTGAACACTACAACAGTTTCAAAACACCCTTCGGAAGTTTCATTAGCCGAGTTATGTTACAAGGTGATATGAATGCGCCCGCCACCTTTATGTGAATTATGGAAAACCTCCAGAGCCAATACCTCCACCATTTGTTTGGGTCTACATCGATGATATTCTCATTTTCTCGAACACCAAAACAGAACACGCCTACCATATAGGTCTGGTTTGTACCAAACTTAGGGAAGCTAAATTCTACGCTAGTAGAAACAAATCAATCCTGTTTGCCAATGAACTCGATATCCTAGGACATGTTATAAATGATGAAGGAATACATGCAGCCCCTGGAAAAATATCCTGTTTAACGGAATGGACAACACCCCAGAATCAAAAAGAACTCATGCGATTCCTAGGACTAGTCAACTATATTTCCCAGTTCCTACCACACCATGCCACTGTAACAGCGCCGCTCACAGACCTTACCGGCAATGCAGAATTTGTCTGGACCCACACTCATGACCAAGCCTTTACCAACATCAAGGAGTTAATTAAGAACGCCAATGTTATCCAACCTATCGACTATAGTAAACCAGAACCGATATGGCTAATTACTGATGCATCAGATATTGGAGTTGGAGCATGGGTTGGGCAAGGGGCCTCCTATGAAACGGCAAGACCGGTGGCATTACACAGCAGGAAGTTTACTAACTCACAGATGAACTATGGAACAACAGACAAGGAAGCCCTTGCTGTGATTGATGCTCTCGCCGCTTTCAAACCACATCCTGATGGGAAATACCTTCACTATTGTTACCGACCACCAACCCCTCACTAATCTTAAAACAGAAAGAATACCTAGAAGGAGAAGAACAAGATGGATAGGCGAAATCAGCAAATACGATGCAAAAATCATCTATACCCCTAGAAGAACGAACTATTTAGCTGATGCTCTTTCCCGCCTATATGAGAATCAAGACCTCGCGAATCCTCCTCTTGTTCATGACCACACAAGACAAAGCGAAGACAGCCCTGACGACACCTCCTATGAACAAGAACCATCGATGGCTACCGACAACTCTGCCACTCCCTCCAATCCTTTCTCTTACACCATGTACAGCGTTGCAGGAACGGAATGAGGAAAGGACATTGATGAAGAATGGAAAGACAATTGCACTCTCTGCGGTACCCCTCCTCACGAACTTGAACAAAGCAGACTCCACTGGTCCCACTGTTATCATAATACCTGCCCTTTTCACCAGACTGAGATTAAGTTCGGCAACAGATACCAGTGACCGTACTATATGCCTGCTGACGATTCCAAAAACACCAGCTTCGACACCGCAGAAGGAGCAGAAGAGATGATCGATGAAGATGAATTGACCCAACCTCCTCATACCCTTAATCCTGTTCTAACACGATACCAAGGTCTTGAAGAACTTGAACAAGCAGCAGCCTACGTGGATGCAATATCCTATTTACACCCCCCACAGTCAGCCCCGCCATCCTCTCCTCCCATAACTGATTCACGTCCACTATATGGAGGACCCTTACGAGTATACAACAATGAAACCATTGTCGCGGTCATACCCCCTACTATTCCCGAGCATCGTCGACAACTCTATAAAATCTTTGAGGAAGAGGAAGCCCCTATTGTACCAACAAGAGGATCCCTAATTGAGAATGAACGAGATGTTAGATCAACCATGGAAGAATTAACCTCCTCTTTTCGAAGCCAAATGATAGCAGGATATCACCATGACCCGATTTACTTCAAAGCCATGGATAGCTCCAGGCATGGAGATCTTGTACCCTACAACATATCCAACGGAATGGTCTATACCGGCACCCATTATGGTGAACATTGCCTATACATCCCAAAGGGCTATATGGTCAATGGAATGACTATTAGGGAATAAGTTATTATCAAAATCCACAACAAAAAACACCACAGTGCAGATCGTAACCTCCAATATGCCTCAGAATATGTTTACTGGCCTGAGATGCAAAAGGACTTCCGTGAATTTGTCAAACAATGCGAACTCTGCCAGGCAAATAAGGAGTGAACACAACTACCTGAAGGGAAAGCTCAGAGCCTCCAACTACCATGTGAAATATTTGAATCATACGCCATCGATTTCGCAGGGCCATTCAACAAGTCAGCCGGATATGACACCATCTGAGTAGCTGTGAATCGATTTTCTGGATATACATGACTCATACCAATGAAGGTTACCGATTCCTCTAAAGACACCTGGAATAACCTCCAAAGACACCTATTTACCCCCCATGGGTACCTCTTGTCTATTGTCAGTGATACTGATCCCCATTTTACCGCCAGATTCTGGAAGCAAACCTTGACCTCCCTCGGAATAAACCACATTATGGCTGCCCCTGGACACCACCAGACTAATGGCCAAGCAGAACGCAAAATCCGCGAAGTTAAGACCGGAATTAGGAACATGATTAATGAACGACAAACCAACTGGGAACCGGCCCTTGTTGAACTAGCAGCATATATCAATGCCAGATTTTCAGACACCTTGGGAATGTCCCCATACAAGGCAATCTTCAGCCGCCAATATCCTCTCCTGCCTACAACCCTATTCAAGAACTCCTCAGTCCCTGCCTCCGATGACCACTTAAACCACCATCAAGCAATTCGGAATAACGCCTTCCAAGCTGTTAAAGCTGCCCAATTCCGCAGTACCACCACTGCTCAGAAGCGACAACGCAAACATGTCCCTATCCCACCAGGTGATATGCTCATGGTACATGGAAACATGTTCATTACCAAGGTTGGACGCAGCAAAAAATTACAACCCCGATGGCGAGGACCTTTCAAAGTCTTATCCTTTGACAAGCATACAGAAAGCTACACTGTCCAAATGGATGGACGCATGTATCGCCGCAATACTGCAGTTTTCCACGCCTCAGCTGTCAAGCGATTCCACCCAAATGATGACTCTAAGTTCCCTGGAAGATCCCACCCTCGACCTGCACCTATCATCATCGATAAGAAAGATGAATGGGAAGTTGAAGAAATCAGAGACCACCGCCTGTGGCATGGAAATGATCAGTTCCTAGTCAAATGGAAAGGATATCCAAGGAGTGAAAACAGCTGGGAACCACTAGAAGGATTCGAGCACGCTATGGATATGGTGAACGAATGGTGGAAAGACAATATGCCAAACAAATCCCTCCCCCCAACGATCAATTACATCACCATGTGCTGGACACCCACGATGCCAGAAACTGAGCGATGGCATGCAGAACTTGAAGCTAGAGATGGATTTTAGGCACCATACTTTGAATCAGAATTCGAAAGCAGCGATGATAAAAATCATGCTATGGAACAGGTTCTCGACAACCTTATCTGATCCCGATCACCATCCGAATACCATAACGATGTCAAACTATGTGGAACTCAATGTAAGGCAGTGACAACAGATTGTTGGACTGTTGTTGAACCGCGATGGTATCCAACTTGAAGACTACTTCGAAATCCTCTGGATAGACTACTGTCCTAATTGCGATCACGCTTGGGTTGATGTATAGCGCGAATCTGGTATTCGTGACTACTGTGATTTACCTTGCTTTGAGTCTAAATGTTTCCTCAGAGTTTCTTCGTGTCCCTGGTGTAACACTTACGATGAAGAATTTTTAGCGGAAACTGAAGCATTTAGTTTCTCAGACTCCGCTTTTAATGATTATTAGGTTTTATTTGCTTAAACAGTTGATTTGATTAGGGGAATGTAACCGGTACGGGTACTCAGGTATTGGTTTTGTTTTATGTTTTATTTTAAGTATCGCTTTGATACTTGGTTTGTTTTAAGTATCAGTTGATACTTGGTTTTGTTTTATGTTTTGTTTTAAGTATCGCTTTGATACTTGGTTTGTTTTAAGTATCAGTTGATACTTGGTTTTGTTTTATGTTTTGTTTTAAGTATCGCTTTGATACTTGGTTTGTTTTAAGTATCGGTTGATACTTGGTTTTGTTTTATGTTTTGTTTTAAGTATCGCTTTGATACTTGGTTTGTTTTAAGTATCTGTTGATACTTGGTTTGGTTTTATGTTTTGTTTTAAGTATCGCTTTGATATTTGGTTTGTTTTAAGTATCGTTTGATACTTGGTTTTGTTTTATGTTTTGTTTTAAGTATCGCTTTAATACTTGGTTTGTTTTAAGTATCGTTTGATACTTGGTTTTATTTTATGTTTTGTTTTAAGTATCGCTTTGATACTTAAAGAGTTTTACCAAAGTGTATTGATTGATACCTTTGACTAGTTTCATTCATGCTAGACATGAACAGATTTGTTTATTTAAAGACCGCCTGTTTCTACAATAGAAAAGGCAGACTTCGACAGACAGTATTTCAATATACTTGGTTGAACGGTTACTTCTTTGTTTCTCAGTACACCCTCGAAGCCTCCTTTAGTTCTCAGCTCTCGCCTCCTCTCCAGAAGAGCAGGCCACCTGCCAACTATCGTATCCTTCACCGATAATGTGATTAGCACCTTGCGAACACGTTACAGGGAACCTAGACGCAGCCATTAAACAATCACCAAATGGAGCGGCAAGTGGACCAGACAATATCACTACCAGGCTAATGAAATGCTTCAGAAAAATGCACGAACCCCTGTTCCTAAGGATGATGAACTGGGCATGGAGAGAAGGAATCCCAGAAGGATGGAAGGTCAGCACCACCATACTGATACCCAAACTAAACAAATCTTCATATACAGTGGCAAAAAGCTGGAGGCCGATACAATTGCAATCCAGGCTGGCAAAGACCTTAGAAAGAGTGGCGGTCATACGAATGGCAAGGCTCGAAATCCTGGAGGACAACATGTTCGGAGGAAGAAAGAGATATGGCATGACAGATGCTATACAAGCCCTAAACAATGTAATAGACGCCGCGGGGAAGACCGGCAAATGTATCACCACCCTCGATGTCCAAGGGGGATTCGACTACCTGCAGATGCGAAAGGTATGCGAAAGGCTCGGAAAGCACTGAGGTCACCTGGCACAATGGGTCCGGCACTGGGCCACGGATAGGATGACTAGCTACTGGTTTAATGGTAGAACATCCAGAGGATATTCTACGGACAAAGGCACACCACAGGGCTCCCCTCTGTCACCAATACCTTTCCTGATCAGCATGCTAGAAACAGCAAAAGTGCAGATCACGCCATCCCAGAAGGCGGAAACCAAGGTCCTGATGTATGTGGACGACATCTTGATACCAACAACATACCAGGATGGAGGAGAAGGAAAAAGAATACACCAGGAAACGGTTAGACGACTGGAGAAAACCGTGGCCGAGGACGGGTACGAGTTCACGTAGAGCAAAGCTTAACCGATTTTCGTGCAGACACCGCTGCAGAACAAATTCGAAGTCTGCCTAACAGGACAGGAAATACCCAACCAAGGCCATTTAAGGTGGCTCGGATACTTCCTAACAGACAAATGGAAATGGGACAACCATGTCAGGCACTGGATTAATAAAGCCACCAGCTCCGGGCACCACATAAGGGCAGTAATGTCCAGATACAGCAAAGGGGAGCTGAACGCGGGGACAACATTACGACTAATCAAGGGCCTAATAATCCTACAGCGGACATACGGAATAGAGACATGGGGAAACAAAGGCCTGATAAGAGAAGCGCAGGCAGCCCTTAACAAGATAATCCGGACCGCCTTCTGGCTGGAAAAGAAAACACCAGTCTTGGCCTTCCTCACCGAACTCGGAATCCCGCCGCTGGACCTCATGATGCAGTTCAGACAAAACTTGCTGGCGCTTTGGGCTAACACCAAGGACCGCCACAACACTTAAACGAAGAAATAAATATCCAAACACGGGCCGGAAGACATCATCGCCACCACTGGCAATTAACAATTAGGTAAAGATACACTCAAAAACCAACTACAACAAAGCTGGACAGAAAAGATCGCCAACGAAGGGACTAGGTACCAAGGGAGACCCGGTAAATCGTACAAGCATCTACACTCCCTCACCAGGTAAGGTTTCAGAAGGCTGCTAGGGTTAAGGGCAATGGCAGGTTGGCCATACCAGGAGATAACTGGTGCCAGGAGACAATGCCCGTACAACCAAGACATAATAACCTTTGATCACCTAGCAAACAGATGCGGGGTAATGACTGCTACAACAATTGGGCTGTATGACAATAAATGGCAAGGAGAACTCCTCCAATGGATGGATGGCTGGCCACAAGAACTGAAGGGAAAACCGGAAATGACTAGGGACGAAGACGGCACCCAACAGCCAGACTCCGCCCAGGTGGTCGGAGCAAACGTTAATCTGCCCACAAGCCAACCGACACAGAAACCGGTGAAACCCAGACCATGACGGCCATGCGCAATATGTGGGGAAGCGATACTGAGAGACGTGCAGCATGAATCGGCACACGCCAGTAAGCACGACCCAGCAAGAAAGGGCCGATAGACTACAATGGCAGAAGGTACGGAGGAGGCGCCCCGTGGACCAGGGGAGTAATGCTAGTCAGTAGGTTTTTTCATAATGTACACGACCACAGAGCCTAGAGGGCAGGCGTGGGTTTCTTTTGTACGATGGATTTTATTGTGTTATTTCATAACGTACACGACCACAGGGCCTCGGGGGCGGGCGTGGGTTTCGTTTATTCGTTTGGATTTCCTTTGTTTACGACCATGGGGCTAGGAGGCTAGAATGGGTTTTCTTTGTTGATGGGTTTTATTTTTGTTTACGACCACGGGGCCTAGGGGCAGGAGTGGGTTTCTTTTGTGACGGACCAAATTTACTGAGGGAATGGGGAAGGGGGGAGTGGGAGTTTCTTTTGTATGGCCTACTGGGGGGTGTAGCGAGAGATTTCTTTGAGGAGAGCCCAGGGCTGGGGGCAGTATCCCATGCCGTACTCCGATTACTTTAGTTAGTAGGTGAGATAGTGGAAGAATAAAAGGTTTACACACACACACACACAGTCTCCCTCTTTTCAACTTTCAGGGTTAGGTGTTCAGTGCGGTGTTCGGGGGGTCCACCCAATCAAACGCCCTTGGAGAGCATCTCACGATGACTTCAAGTCTTTAACTTCCCCACCTTCGGAAGGTTCACGATTGGTGCTCCGTTGGCTTGCTTTCTTTTGTTCACCGATTGATACGGCACCGAGTGGGCCTTGCGGTCCTTATTTCTTTCCCTCGTTTTTGCTCTTGCTTGTCGGTCGGGCGTCCTTGGTTTCCGGCCAGGATACAGTTAGTCGTATAGGGAGGCCATCCTCCCCCCCTCTTCAGAGCGACCGTTCGGACACTCATGCGATTCCGGTTCCTCCTTGGTCCTCCTTCTTCCTTGCTTGGACCCTTAGTGCTGTGTGCGCTTCACTGTCCCTTTTTTTTTCCAGCCTTGAGCTGGTCCCCGCGAGAACCCGGTGTTCCTGACCCCCTTTGGAGGGGATGGCTTTGACCCAGAGAAATTGATTTTCACCACCCCCTCTTTTGGGTGTGGCCTGACTGGTGTGGCCCGCCCCCTTCGGGGGGCACGGCTTCGCGTTTTGTGGCGGTGGCGGCTCGGCAATCAACATTTCCTCATCTGGCCCAGACGACTATGACAACAACTGACCTGTCCCGAACTCCGCCGACCGTTCAGTTCTGTTGTCGACATTGCGGTATCACCCTTGCCGTAATGGCTTGAGGGCACAGTCGCTTAATGGGGAGCTCCCCGGGGTGCCGCCTTTTGGGTGGTGCGTGCGACAGGGGGCCGTGGATCCTTGGCTTATGTGGCTAGAGGTAGGGGTGGGTGTAGGTGCGGGAGCTGGGTTGTTGTTTCCTTTGTTGCGCGTTGATGTGTGCTTTGTGGCAGGTGGCCTGCGAGGGGGATTTCTTTAAGGCGGGCCCAGGGCTGGGGGCTGTATCTCATGCCGTACTCCGATTACTTTAGTTAGTAGGTGAGGTTGTAGTTGAATAAAAGGTTTACACACACACACACACGGAGCGAGAAACATTTCGGAAATTCCGGTACTGTTAGCGGGGCATTCCTGCAACCACACCAAGTTTATTTTTGTTTGTGTACACATCATCTTTTTATCCGGTACAATCAGAATTTTCACTCAAAGAACTACTCCACCCCCTCACTCACGATACTCCTCCCTTAGGTGGTGTGGCCAATCACAGCCCTCCATCCTAAGGCTTTATTTCCTCTGAGAGTTTAGGATGCTGGCCATAAGACCATCCTACTCACTCACCATGACCTCTCAATCCTAGTCTCCGGCCTTGCCGCACCTCCCTCACCCTCCCTCTCCCCTAGGAGGGCCCAGAAGCCCTACCAAGAGCCCAAGGGTCAACTCCCCCAGCCTCCTTCCACCTGGCTTCCCCCAAGGAGTATCCCTCAACTTGACCCTCCCCATGTTTGCCACTATCAGTCACCAAAGAGGATGTCCCAACGCCTTGATCAATGTGGGAAACAGAATTGTGGCCAGGGAAAGTACCTTTCCTGAGGTCAGACGCGAACTAGGATGCACAGACGCGTGCTATGTCCTCCTCACGGGAAACACCAAAGCGCTGACCATAGCAGCACCCCAGCCGAAACTGCCCGGGTTTAGGACCCGCGCATCAGAAAGTCTTCGGCAATGAAGCGGTAGACACAGCCGACACCGACACGCTAGCCTTCCTGGCAGTAGCAGCTTCCTCCTACCACCTATTACAAGAGAGCCCTGTGCCAGTATCCCCGATACCGCAAGTCCCAGCCTCCTCCCCACCGCTAGCTGAAGCGACTGAACCCATGGATCAGTCCCAAGACATCGGAGTAACCAAAACACAGGTTATGCAAGACATAGCAATGTCCCTGGGAAATGGGAAAAATACAGACCGAACCGGGCTGGGAGATAGTCAACACGCCCACGACCCAAGTGAAGTGCTGGAGAGCTCGGCCCCCCAAAACGTACCAAGACAGATACGCTTCTCCTCCCTCCTGGCTACAAGAGAAATCCTGGGAACCCTGACCGGCAACATGATGAACAACCCAGATCCCTCACAAACCAAAAACGTGTCCTCCTCCTCCTCCCTGTATGAGTCGGCCGACGTCAAACTCATGCCAGAAGAAAAAAGAGAACTGGAATGCCCAGTCACCATCGGCATCATGGTCGGCTTCATCCATCAACTGGAAAAGAAATTCCAGGAACAGATGCAAGCCATGGAGGCACGGCTCACCGGAGAAATAAGACTAAGGACCAGGCAGTCCAACGCTGGCACCCCTACCCCCACCCCCTCCCCTTTCACTGCCCCCAGACAACCCAGAGCCCCAACCCCAGCCCCAAACCAGAACCCCCACCCTAACCCGTAACACCGCACCACAGTCCCCCCCCCCTAAACAAATTTTGAGAAGGCCCCAGGGAGACGCATCGCCACTGGTACTACAAATGGAAACGAGTACCAAACCCGGCAGAAGCCGCCCCACAGAACGCAGCCCTTAGGCAGACTTGGACTGCTATTATGTCCTCCGGAATTGACGTCAACAGCTTCCGGCTAGTCCCAGCAAAAAAGAGGAGACAAGAGCCAGCGCCAGGCATCCGAGCAACGGCGCCCTCAGTACTGTTAACCCCGCATGCCAGACAAAGGAGGCTCCTCATCCGGTCAGTAGAAAGGGGCCGAAGAATAGGGGCAGCAGGTCTGTCACCGGCCAGAATCAGGGACGCAATCAACTCCGCATCCAGGGTTAAATTTGCATACGCAGAATTTAACAGGAATGATGACCTGGTGCTCACCACCATGGGAGACCTACCGGCTGAACCAGCCCTTGACGATGTGGCAGCAATCACCAAGGCTTTAAACGGGATCGACGTTTTCGGTTTCAACATCGCCACAGACACACCGTCCATCAACATCGTCATCAACAGCATACCACTAGGCGATGAAGACTGGACACCCGAAGAATAGGACACAGACTCTGATAAATGGGAGGACCTGGAGAGAGAAATCTGCAAATACAACCCACAAGTCCAACTGCTAGACAGACTTAAGTGGCTCAGATCCCCGACATCACTCAAGGCTGAAGGAAATGTCAAGTCCTCTGCGATTGTAGCCATGGAGGCAAATGATTGAATCATGGCGGAAACAAGAAAGCCCCTCCCAAGCATGGCCATCTTCGGCATGAGGTGTACCTTCTGAAGATACGTGAAGAAGGACTCATCAACCTGCTGCGCAAGATGTCTACAGTTCGGACACCATGCCATTCACTGCAGAATGGAAGCCGTTTGCAAGTACTGCAGAGGAAGGCACCATACCAAGGACCACCTCTGCGCGCAAACGTACTGTACAGTAGGAAAGAGAAAGATGTGCTCCCACACTCTGAACAGATGTGTCAACTGCGAAGAAACTTCTCACTTCGCCGGAGACAGCCACTGCCCAACTAGAACTAGGGCGAAATCTCCAGCACCCCCCGCCTTCCACGGCAGCTGATAAAGGAAAAGTACCAGCAGCGCTGGCCCCTCCCCTAATGCCTAATTAAATATGGCGGCAACAGATATATTATACCACAACGTCGGCGGGTCTATGAACATTGTCACCAAGTTACTGAAACTCTCACGAAAGAGGAAACCGAAGATAATAGCAATTGCTGAATGCCCCTTTCAGAATCAGGACTGGATACATTTGGAAGGATTCACATGCTACGCAAGCACAAAGGCGACGAAATACGGCTGTGCCGTATATATATTGGACAAATACGTGCATATATTTGTGGTTGAATGGATAACATCACAATTCATTACGCTATGGATCAGGGGAACCGAAATTACTTTTGGCTACCAGAGGCCTTCTGCGAGAGACTTTGACCCAACAAACCACTGGCCCACACACGGGGGAAGCAACATCCTGGTAGGAGATATGAACGCACACCACCCAGGTTGGTCACAAGGATGCCAGAACACGGCAGGAGTAAGGCTAGCTAAATGGATGGACGATAGGGACATGACAGTGAGGAACCCCCATGTAATCACCCACCTACCCAATGCGACCAACCCAAATAGAACAACTCTGGACCTCGTTGCTACCAACAAGGACCACAAAATCGAAGTACGGACACTGGACCTTGCAACAGCCAGCCACAGGGCGCTGATGATTAAAACCAGCTTCACCTTGAACGACGACGGGGAAAAGCCACTAAGGCAGGACCAAGCGGACTGGGAGGCCATCAGGGCCGAGATTAGCCTCATGGACGACCACAAGGACCACCCAACCGAAGTGCAAAAGGAGCTCACACGCATAGCCAGAAGGTACACCCCCCTTAGGAAACCAGAAAGCTTTGCTTTCTGGAACAAGGCCCTGCAACAGGAGTGAAAGGAGGTCCTTCGCCTTGTACATAAACACCCCCGCCACCCAGAGCTGAAGGAAAAAAAGAAGAACCTGAGGAAAGCCATTGCGGAAGCCAAACTTGAAGCTAACGGGAAAGCCCTCCAAGAAGAAATAGATCCTGAATGTTTCAGGACGGTCCGGCCAAGGACCACCAAACACCCCATACCAGCACTTTCCAAGGAAAACGGCGACCTAGTAGCAGAACACGGGGACATTGCCCAGGAAATCCACACGGCCCTATATGGAGGAGAGAGGAGACGGACCAGACAGCAAATAAGTAGGGAACTGGAACCGCTAAAAATAGAGACCCTAGACGCGGCCATTAAACAGTCACCGAACGGAGCGGCAAGCGGACCAGACAATATCACTACCAGGCTGGTGAAATGCTTCAGGAAAATACGTAAACCTCTTTTCCTAAGAATGATGAACAGGGCTTAGAATGAAGGGATCCCAGAAAGCTGGAAGGTCAGTACCACTATACTGATACTCAAGCTAAACAAAGCTTCATATACAGTGGCAAAGAGCTGGAGACTGATACAGCTACAGTCCATACTGGCAAAGACCCTAGAAAGAGGGGCGGTCATACGAATAACAGGGCTTGTAATCCTGGAAGACAATATGTTTGGAGGAAGAAAGAGATATAGCACAACAGATGCTATACAAGCCCTAAACGACGTAATGGATACCATGAGGAAGATCGGCAAATGCATTACCACCCTCGATGTCCAAGGGGACTTCAACCACCTGCAGATGGAAAAGGTATGCGACAGGCTCGGAAGGCACCCAGGTCACCTGGCACAATGGGTCCAGCACTGGGCCACCGATAGGACGACTAGCTACCGGTTCAATGGCAGAACATCCAAAGGATATGCTACCGACAAAGGCACACCACAGGGTTCCCCTCTATCGCCAATACTTTTCCTCATCAGCATGCTAGAAACAGCAAAAGTACAGGCTACGCCATCCCAGAAAGTGGAAACCAAGGTCCTGATGTACGTGGACAACATATTGATAGCAACAATATACCGGGATACGGGAGAAGGAAAAAGAATACACCAGGAAACCGTTAAACGACTAGAGGAAACCGCAGCCGAGGACGGTTATGAATTCACACCCAGCAAAGCCAAAACGATCTTCGTACAGACACCGCTGCAGAACAAATTCAAAGTCCGCCTACGAGGCCAGGAAATACCCAAGCAAGGCCATCTAAGATGGCTCAGATACTTTCTGACAGACAAATGGAAATGGAACCACCATGTCAGGCACTGGAATAATAAAGCCACCAGCTCCCGGCACCACATAAGGGCAGTGACGTCCAGGTACAGCAAAGGGGGGCTGAACGCAGAGACAACACTGCGGCTAATCAAGGGCCTAATAATCCCACAGGTGACATACGGAATAGAGACATGGGGAAACAAAGGCCTGATAAGAGAAGCGCAGGCGGCCCTCAACAAGATAATCCAGACTGCTTTCGGACTGGAAAAGAAAACACCAGTCTTGGCTTTCCTCACCGAACTCGGAATCCCGCCGCTAGACCTCATGATGTAGTTCAGGCAAAACTTGCTGGTGCTACGGGCTAACACCAAGGACCGCCACAACACTTGGACAAAGAGATGGATGTCCAAACACGGGGTGGAAGACATCATCGCTACCACCGGTAATTACCAACTGGGTAAAAACGTGCTCAAAGACCAATTACAGCAAAGCTGGACAGAAAAGGTCGCCAATGACCTTTACCAGGTACCAAGAGAGACCCAGTAAATCGCACAAGCATCTACACTCCCTCACCAGGAAAGGTTTCAAGAGGCTACTAGGGTTAAGGGCAACGGCAAGATGGCCATACCAGGAGATAGCTGGTGTCAGGAGACAATGCCCGTGCGACTGAGACATAATAACCTTTGACCACCTGGCAAACAGATGCGGGGTAACGACCGCCACAACAATTGGGCTCTATGACAATAAAAGGCAAGACAAGCTCCTCCAATGGATGGACGGCTGACCACAAGAACTGAAGGGAAAACTGGAAATGGCCAGGGAGGATGAGGACGGCACCCAGCAGCCAGACTCTGCCCACGTGGTCGAAGCAAACGTTAATCTACCCACAAGCCAACCAACACAGAAACCGGTGAAACCCAGACCGCAACGGCCGTGCGCAATATGTGGAGAAGCGGTACTAAGGGACGTGCAGCACGAAACGGCACATGCCAGGAAGCACGACCCGGCAAGAAAGGGCCGATAGGCTACAACGGCAGAAGGGGTACGGGGGAGGCGCCCAGTGGACCAGGGGAGCAATGCTGGTCAGAAGGTCATTTCATAATGTACACGACCACGGAGCCTGGGGGGCAGGCATGGGTTTCTTTTGTCCGACGGATTTTATTGTGTTGCTTCATAACGTACACGACCACGGGGCCTGGGGGGCAGGCGTGGGTTTCTTTTGTTTGGTTGGATTTCCTTTGTTTACAACCATGGGGCCAAGGGGCAGGAATGGGTTTCCTTTGTTGATGGATTTTAATTTTGTTCACAACCATGGGGCCTGGGGGCAGGAGTGGGTTTCTTTTGTGACAGACCAAAGTTGTTGAGGGAAAGGGGAAGGGGGGAGCGGGAGTTTCCTTTGTATGGCCTACAGGGGGGTGTAGCGAAAGATTTCGTTGAGAGGGGCCCAGGGCTGGGGGCAGTATCCCATGCCGTACTCCGATTACTTTAGTTAGTAGGTGAGATAGTGGAAGAATAAAAGGTTTACACACACACACACCACCGCCATAAAACCATCGAGAAACCATCCTCCAAACGCTTGCCGATCTCTACCCCACACTACTATACAACTGCGCTACGATACACAATTTGAACCTCCCGAGCCCAACCCGCCGAGCCCGCACTCCCCCCACTTTTAACCATCCCTCGGGCACTGCGATGCGGAGACTCAGGATAAGGTAGAGAGTGGATGGGTTATAACTGCTCCAATGTAACTTAACTTATGCCGCCCCTGTAGAGCAATGTCTACAACAATCACGAGACATAGATCTGCTTGCTACCTCAAGGGCAAGCAGGCAACCATGCCCAGCTAAGGATGCTGAAGCGGTTAGACTGGGTTACGTTTATGCGCGATGTTCTAATTTATCCGGTGCCCGGGGGGGAGAGGAGGGGACTGTGTATCAATGTCAATCGAGATGTTCGCCAGATTTTTTTCACGTTGTTGGTCAGCGTGGGTCATGGGTGGGATAAGGGCAATGTACTCGCACGTCTTTGCCAAGAATACAGCCATGTACCCAATTTTGGCGAGAAACTCGAGGCCTATCTTCACTCTTTCAAGAAAATTCGGTGCCCGGCTGTGTTATTGGCAACGGTGCGCGAGTACGGTATAGGGGGTCCGCTCGGACTTGCTGTGTATAGCTGTTGGAGCCAGGGCCTTTTCTCCTTTCATACACTTGTAAGTGTCGTAACCGTGGAGTGTCCACACATTATCTTCAGACGTAGGCTCTGCGACGCCAGCTGACTTAACTCAGATCCGCAACATCTCCCGATATCGCTCTTGGAACTGAGTTAAGTATCCAGTGCATACCCGGCCATCATTAAATCTGGAGAGAGGGGTATCCCCCGCCCACTCGACTCATCACACAAAATCACCCGTTCACAACCCCTCACTCGCTCAAACTGTGGAAGCCCTGCCCACAACCTCGGTTAATCCCCACACCCACCAACCGGGCCTTCCTCGCGGGGTAGAGCGCACCACATCAATCCATCAGACACCCAATACAATACTCGTATCATACAGTGCTCACCTCCACACTAAAAAAAACATAGCAATATATTCCAGCGATGAAATGACGATAAATACACCCAACTCCAACCTACCTCAACTTGCCCTCCCCTTTTTTTTCCGAAACCCCCCTCCCAAGAAAAACATCCGATTGCTTATGTGAAATGAAAGGCTGAGTGAGTGATGGAGTAATGAGCGAACAAAGGAACGAATGAATGAACTAATGAACGAATGCCTGGGTAACGAGCGAATGCGAGTGGGTAATGTAATGGGCAGACAAGCGTTAATCGATAAGAGAAAGAAAAAATGTGCGCCAGCGATGCAGGTAGATGCGAGGAAGGAAATTTGTGAATAAACAGGGGAAGAGTCGGGAAAAAAAGAGTAAGAGAAAAGTGAAAGATAAAGTGGAAAGGTGGAAATTTTCATTAACCGATCTGTAGCTTAGGGTAGCGTAAAAACAACAATAATATTCCCATGGGCGAGAAGCGGAACCAAGGAAAAGGAAAAGGAAAAGCACCAAATCTAAGAGTTGTCCTGTCTCGGCAACAACATCTCACCCCACTGGTCTCCGAAATACCCATCAAGGCCGATGGTCCCCGAGGTAACACCCATAAAGTTTGGCTGGGTGCTGCTGCTACCGATCATCCGGATGTCCTGGCCTGTTGTGTCCGGGCAAGTGCCTTCTGGAAGTTGCTGTGGCTGGCCTTGGAGGAGGTATTGTGGGAGCGGGCCGAACAGTTGGACTTCAAGACTATCGTATGGGTTACTACCCCCGCCACTGCCCGACGCATCGAAGCGGCTTTCGGGGGGGGATGAGCTATGGTCAATTTTATCGGGCGCACCTTGCGGGCGCTCAATGTCCAGACGGCCTGCGGCTTCGACTATGGATTCTAAAAGGGAATCCTTCTCCGCCGAAACAGATGTAGCACTCCCGTTACGGTCTGGGGGGTGACCGCTGCCAACGGTTACATCTTTTCCTGCGGTACGGGTTGTTCCGTTTGTCTGCATCTGCGATAGCAGTTTGCCGAGGTCAAAGTTTGGATGATTCACATCGACATCGGGAAGCAATACTTTGAGCAAAGCCTCCATCCGATGAAGCCGTGTCTCCAGGGCTTCGATGTATTGTGGGGCAGGGTTACGCCTTCGATTTGAGGGTTGATCGTAGGTACATTCTATTTGCACAATGATACCACAAATGTCAGTTTAGACGGAAACTAATCCTCCCCCGCCACCGTAAATAGGGATCAACTCGCGCAGGGGCAATAGAGCATTGTGGGAATGGAAGGTTTCGCCCGGGAAGAGAAATGTAAAAAAAAAAGGTGACACAAACCATAACTGTAAACCGTGCAATGGGTGCAAGGTTGTTTGCCATCACACTTGATCTTCTTCCTCCGGCATTCGTCGCAAGCTCGAGTGACTCTCCGGCGCTTCTGGAGCGGTAAAGTTTGCGCCTTGGCCGGGACTGAAGAGGGCGCGCTATTCCCGGCAATCGGCGGCGAACTTGTCCGCACAGGAGGAGGCATATGTGGCCAATCCGTAGTCTCCATCATGCTCGCTTCGTCGTCAAACTCGGAGGGAGAGGAGTGAGTCGAGCTCAAGTGGGATGGTGTATTCATGGTGAATCCCATTCGTGATGCTCCCTTCCCCTCAATATTCTCTCATAGATGCCAAAGGTTCCCTGCCTCCCTTATCCCCTCCCTCTCTCTCTCTCTTTATCTCTCTCTCTCTCTCTCTCTTGCACTCTCTTTTCTTCCCTTCTATTAATTAGAGACCAACAAACAGTGCATCACCCAAAAGAAGTATACCGGTAGAGATATGGTGGAGTCCCAGGGGGCGGGGAGGGTTGGTTATGTAGACAGGGAAGAAAGGCTGGGAGCGGTGAGGTAAATATGATAATATGCAGCAGTAGCGGTGGTGGTATTAGAGTGAAAATGTGGGTACCGCAAGAGAAGTTGAGGAGCAGGGAAAAGAATGGGTGGCACTGCCTATGCACCAGATTGTTCGTGGAACAGGCCCTCGCTGTGCTCTACTGTACAGTCTTGTTTCGGAGGCCGAAAAGAGCTTGACCTTGCAACTCGCGTTGTAGGCACCTTCACCCAGCGGGTGGTGCATACGATGCCGAAGCCTATTTCTTTCTGTTTTTTTTTTTTTCGCGGGCCCAAAGAAAATCCTTGACTGATAGGGGGACTGACGTACTAAACTCACAGAGGAAATTTAATCCTTTCGTTCCCCGGGCCCAAGTGGCATGCACTAGTCAAGTAGACCTGTAGTGGTGGTAGAGGTGGTGGTTAAGTCAACAAGTAACCTACAGAAAAATTCTTTCCTTTCCCATTCTTTCCCTGATGCTGCTCCTTTTTTTTTCCCTTTTCATTTTTATTTTTTGAGCTTGGTAACCAATCGCTCGGATGGTACCCTACAGTAAACAAAAGTGAAGATAATCATCCATAACGGTAATGATAACAAAGGGAAACTCCAATCGACAATAGATGCAGATATCAAGCGGGTCTTAATTGTCCTTCCCAGCAACGGGAAGATACGCGCGACAAGAAAGAACGAAGAAGGGGGAAGAAGGGGAAGAAGCCGAAGGGGACAAAAGGTTGTCAGTGGACTGTAAGTGATTTCTTGGAAAAATATTGGCAACCGCCGTGATTCTTCACCCCGGGTCACAGAGAGTCTCTTTGATCTTCCAACCCTTGTGGTTCATCATTGCTACCTACGCCCGAGTATGCGTGTTTATGGCTTGAATCTTTGGAGAGAGGGTTCATGGGATCAAGCGAAGAAATATTGCAGGGGAGTGGAGTGAGAGAGTGCTTGAAGCATAGAGCAGGAAAATAGTCTAGAGTGACCAAGGATCCAAAAAGATAGGATAAAAGTACTCAAGGACCTGAAGGTCACAGTGGGTTACCGTGGCCAGACTCAAAAGGTCAAAGGTCCAGGGCCAGTACCGGTACTCTGCTGCACTGGTACACAAGCTTTTTTCCCTTAACCTGCCGGCGTTTCCAATCCATTCAGAAGAAAAAAAAGGAAAAGGAAAGGGAAAAAAAGGAAAAAAGTGTTTGCCTGGAAACCACAAGGAAAAAAATAATAATAAATAATAATGCCGCCATAATCCTATCGTTCAACAATCCAGAAAAGGGAAGCTCCTACCGTGGAGGAAAGTCTCACCGCATTTTACCAATTGCGTTTCTCTCGGGGAAGGAGGGGGGGGAGGGGAGAGAGGCGGGCATGATTGATTTCCCAGTTTTTCCCTCGAAAGTTCCACCAAGCCTTGTTGTCCACTACCGGCGCTGTACCGGTACTGTACTGTACCGGTAAACCATCCATTGGCAACTTCCAGGTGCCCCACAGAGTAACGGCACGAGAAGGGGACAAGCAAGCAACGATTCGTCTTTGTAAGAACGCAGTATCCATAGATCTTACAAGAAGTCTCGAACTCTTGGCGATAGCAGAATGACCCCGAAAGAATGGGCAGAAAATGGTCATCAAATTTTACTTCACCATTAGCTCCTTTATTCTACGATACCTCCGTCCCGGGCCCCCTTCGACCCACGGTCCACCCCCTTCCATGGCCCACGTAGGCTTAAACCACAACCCGAAAGACTGGCCAAACCCTTCCCTTACCCTACCCAACCCCAACACCTATCCCACCGGTATAGGCCTAGTTGCTAGGTATGATAATTATTATGATAATTATGATACATACAAGTACGATATGCTGCGAACATCAACACCACGGCAATTGCTGACAGCAATCGCAGCCAGAGAGGGGGAAAGAAAGGAAAGCATAAAGGAGGAAAAGGGTTCGGGAACCTGTCAGGACATCTCCGAGATATCGATATTTGGAGAGAGGGAGCAGCAAAGACGACGACGACGACGGCTCATCACTACGACTGCCGGATACTGGTATCATACTATCGCACTACCGCGGTTGGAATGTTGGGCGGATTATTAAACTAGACATCACACTGAGGGAGGAGGGAGAGAAGAAAAGAAAGAAGAAGAAAAAAACTCCCCAACACCCACTTTCCGAAAAGTAAGCTTTTTTTCGCCTCACTGCACGCTGCGGAGGAAAAAAGAAAAAGAAAACTTTTAATACACTCGAGTATTGGTACTCGTACAGCAACTCGGATGGATAGGGGGAGTGAGGGATGGGGAGAAGGAGAGCGAAAAATGCGATGCCCCTCCAGTTTATTGCACTTGCGGTGTGCGCGCTGGCAGCTGGGTTGCTCAAAGAGCAGATTGTGTCGCATGACGTCATAAATTCAATCTCCACCAGAAGAGAGAGAGGAAGGAACCGAGAATGTGATACTTAGTCTAGCTCTCTCTCGTGCTGCTGCTATGTATATACAGTACGAGTACTGTACAGTGGCTATCATACTCGGGTGAACTCGCCTACATACTCTCTGCCTACAGTACCTGCCTGGCTGGGCTAATCCCAGCGGTGTTTCTCATAATAATACCGCTTCCTCTGATGCGAGCAGGAACGAGTTGAGTTACCACAGCGGGTAATCCCCTCACAAGCGCTCTGTGCTCACACACTCTCTCCCTGTCACCCCAATCCCCTCCATCTCTCCATCCATCCACCCATCCCTCTCCTTTGCCTATCGTAGTAACTGACAATCATCGCCATCGTCCCGAGCTAGCTTCTCATGCGGTTCAGCACGATAATCTGTCGTATTCGTAATGCCCAGGGGCACCATTACCGGAGGTGCGGTCACAACACATCACTGAGAACTCTGAACTCTTCAACTCGCTCACTTCCATTCCAAAACGGCTATTTCCGAACCATTAACAGCCAATGACCCCTACCCCACCCCTCCCACTCCCCTCCCCCTTCCCTTTCCCTTCCCATGTATGATATGATACTTGTGCGAGTACTCGAGCACTCGAGGATGATAGTATATAATATGATACCATGCTACGGTAGCCGAACCCCCCTGAATCCAAGCACGCACACACACACCCATGCGAGAAAGGACGCCGCCAAAAGCTTGTCAGCGCCATGTTGCAGGATCAGCCTAAACTAGCACACTTCCATCCTGTTTCCATCCCATCACAATTCAACAACCCCCACCACCCCCCATCACTTTTCCCTCTGCTCCCTTGTAGGGACCCGGCAGCAAGTGAGAAGGATGGAAAGAAAAGAGCTCGCTTTCAAATGTGATAGGTTATCTTGGGTTGACTTAGGATCGGTACAAAATACTACCGGTACGAACAGATACATTCATCGAGATTCAAAGGCGTGCAGCACGCTTTCTACTATACGAGTACTATACTATACAGCGTAATGGGCCTCAAACCGGGTCCCGGAAAATGCGAAGAAGAAGAAAAGCTCCCCAATCTCTCTGATCAGGGAATCACAGCAACTTTGAGCAGATAAAAAAGCTTGCCTAACATAGCCCTCCCCTGAGAGAATAAATAACCTGTTTTCCATTTCTAATCCGATGCACACGGTTAGAGGGATTGCTCGTGCAAAAGTGCGAAATTTTTGTGGGAGCGAAAGATGCGCCCAGCTGTTCGCAGTGTGGGATGCTAGCGAAACTTGGCCGGGTGCCTCGTCAGAGGTGTGTGTCCTGTAACTTCAAGCTTTGGGCTTTCTTGCCACGGAACAGTTCACCAAAATTCGGCCCTTCACGGAGGAGGACCCACCTTCAGGCACGTTGCACCGTACTCCCATCAGTCAGGGTTCATAAGCTCATTCGGAACTCCGAGATCCGGTTAACTCCGGAATACCCTGTTTGTTCTCTTCGTTGTTAAAGGGAAGAGAAAGAGGGAAGAAGAAGAAAAGAATATCATACAGTATGGGGTAATCCACGAGCGCTACGGTAGATCACTCGCACTTGGAAGAGAGAGAGAGAAAAATCCCATCCTCACTCACTCACTCACTCCCTTGGGGGATGAGGTAGTGTGTCTCGACAATCTGTTTCCTGGGTTGGAGGTGGGATGCTATGCACTTGGCATAGCGATCATACTTTACTGGTTCGAGCACAGTACCGATGCTCTGTTCCTACTGGGTCCCTTTCCCCATCAACAGAGTACCGGTATCCTACCTTATTTTATTTTTACTGGACTGGACGCCTTGTGTGTTTTCGGGATACCGGTACTTGGGCTTAGTTTGGCCTGCTAGTAATCGGCTTCTTTGGGTCACACGATTATGTGTGGTGACAGCCCTCATCCGTGGCACTTACTTTCATATTGATGGGTGAATATATTTTACGAGTACCGGTACTAGTACAGATAGATGTTCGAGCACCAGTACCGTATGCGCCAGATAACGGGGGGAAATCGCCAGAGAGGTCCGATGTTACAGAATACTCGGGCAACTGGGGGTGGGGAAGCCTACAGTATTGAGAATGAGAAGGGAGCGAGCGAGTGAGGGGGTGAGAATCTGCGCTACGACTCGTTTACCTAGGGGCGCTGCGCCGCACAGCAGTGGACGAGTTATATGGGGTGTGCATTTATTTAACAAACGGTCAGGCAAAAAAAAAACCAGGAGTATAGTATTTGAATTCAGTTCACTTCGGTTCCCCAATTGGATAGCGGTAAGGCCTAAGCTCACAAAAGTGCCAGAATGTATGAATGATAGGGTAAAGTGGGTGTTGGCAGTGCTCGAAGCTTACGACGAGAATCACAACCTCAGCCCTCCCTCTACGAGTAACTCAATCCCAAGCATGAGGCGGGAGATGAAATAAAAAGTAACCCAAGTCACAGCCAACCACAGGCCAGGTCGGGTCGGGTCAAGCCAATCAATCGTTCAATCACCCAACCAACATCGTCAAAGCTCGTCAACTAACACGGTCGATCCCTCAAACAAGCCTTTTTGACCCCCGTTCCATCCCTTCCTACCACGTGAGCGAGCATAATACTCGCACATGCAGAGTCCACCACAGCCCCAATCAAACGAATTCAAGGATTCCTCCCCCCTTCCCTCCAGCGCCGACCTGGAATGGAGTGTGGGGGGGTGGCTTTTTTTCTTTGTTTCTTTTCTCCTTCCTTCCCCCATGAACACCATACTTGTACAGTACAATAGTTGCTCCCGTGCTATTGTATTACACTATTAGACCCCCCCCCCCAGAGAAACAGTAGTTATTATCGGTAGGCAGTCGTCCAATGGTGAAACCGACAACGCGCGTCTTCGAACTGTTGACCAATGGGAGAATTACGCTTTGTTAGGCTCATGATCCCTTTCCAGCTGAACTTGATAAGTTCTGGGCCGGTCGGTCTGGCAGGATAGGGCATGCCAGGGCATGACAGGGCTGGCGAGGGGTTGGTGAAAAGGCCGCAAAGATCGCACGGGGTTTGTCGTTCTTATTCTGCTTTAATGCATCACGGGTTGAATAAGATATTGGACTCAACCATCGAGTTGGTCAGTACGTCCTGCACTTGTGCCTACCGTGGAGGAATTTACGTATTGCAGCGCTACAGGTACAGCCGCATTCGTAAAGTTCTCGTATACTCCCTTGTACCTCGGGAACTGTGCCGACTAACAACAAGTGAACAAGAAAAGCCTTTTTGGCTGATCGTTCTTAGATATGCCTCTAGGAACACTATAAATTTTTGAGACGATTTATTTTGGCGAATAATAAGAGCGAGGTTTAGCAGAGCGTTTCCAAATATAGGGGGTACTTGGAAGTGTACGAGAATTTTGCGAACGTGGCTGTATAGTACAGTGTAAGAAGGAGGAGTAGGAAATTGTCTAGGGATCGGTGATAATCTCACGATATGGTTGAATTGATATCCGCACGGAACAGAGTAAAGAAAATAGTAACGCTAGGCTATGTACGATATTGCGACGATACAGCAATAACAACAGGGCTGCAGAAAGGCTACAGTAGGCCAGATGGATTAGCCCATGATATGAGTTTCAGCTCTTCCCTTAACTATTCTTGTCATGTCTAGTACAGTGTACGAGTACACGTACAATCCTCGGGTACGGCAGATGTAGACCGCGAACAACAACGATCGTGATATATGCACAAAGCCAAAAACTCGGTTTTTTATCTCAAAATTTCTTAGTGTAAAATGCTTGCACGGCAATCAATCGAGCGGGCATATAGTCTAGGTTGCTGGGGCAGTGCAGGATTTTTGATATCTTTTATAGAATCCTCCCCCCCCCCTTCCTTTCCCTTGCTCTGTGGAGGGGGGGGACGCGTAGACGGTCCTAGTTGAAATCTCGGCACCGCCGCGATTCGCGCTTTCGTACAGGTCATCATCTACTGTAGCCTGCCGGTATCATAATTATGTGCCTCCGCGGAGAGCGTCATATTATTGAGAGTTTATTGGATTGCACCTGTGGATGTTGGGGTATGGTATGGTACAATAATACTTTGAGCGAGTAAGTAAGCAGTTGGAAAAGCCTCCCTCTCGGAGTGAGGGTGGTGACGATGGTGACGATGGTGATTACCTTGCGATGGGATGGGACGGATAGAAAAACAGGTGCGCGGATCACGGGGGGAGGGGGGGGGCTCTTGCTGGTCCTATGATACCGATACGCGCTGTAAGGGCGCAGGGTAGTAGGGTAGATGGTACTGTACTGTACAGTAGATGTATCATACGGTAGGCAATCTCATGGATCTAGATTAGACGAGATTGGATATTGTAAAAAGTGTCGATTTGGGTCAAAAATCCGGATTCTCGTGAGGACTGTAAAAGTAAAGGATGGAACCCCCTGTTTTCATTTACCACTTTCTCTTTTCCTTCCCCACTTGCAGAGCTTTTCTACATACCTCCACCCGAAGCCAAAGGCAGACTTGATGACGAGGAGATATCATATACCACAAACCACCAACCTACACAACACATACACACACACACAATCAAGAGTCCCACGAAACCCCCCCCCCCCTCGCTCTTGAGGCTTTTTTCCCTCCTTCTTCTCACTTCTCTCTCTCACCTTCGTGTCCACGGCTATGATAACAAGCTTTTTAATATTAACGTTAACGCCCCGCACTTGTCCCTGCACTCGAGCACGGTAACGGTGCGGTGCACCTATCGGTACCATACACCCAACCATCAAACGTCCCGCATAGCCAAGCTTTTCCGACAGGACGCTGGCGCAATTTACGATGGGAAGTGGACGAGTTTGTGCCTCGCTTGTCTTTGCCAAGAAGACCTCCGTCAGGCGAATATTTGGTGAGGGTTGCAGTAAAATGTCGGCTGGCGGAGAGGTATTCTTGGCAAAGCAGGGTGGATATTCTTTCTGGACTTCCATCCCCCTTCCTGACCACTAGACTACACCAACTATCAGCAGCCACCAAACAAATTATCATAAAACAAGAAAGGAAAAAGAAAGAAAAGAAAAAACGTTCATCTCTATCATTTTTTTCATTTTTCATTTTCATTTCATCAAGTCTCATCTCATTTTCCTAACAATATGGCACTCGAGTACAGTGATGCCCCACAAAGATCGGATTTCCGACCGACCGAAACCCCACGCAGATTGAATACTCAGCCCCCACTTTCACCCGCTCACCGCCCGGAAATGGGTAATTAATTGCCTCCATCCCGCCCTGTTTCCGATAGGCTGCCGGCGTTTCCACTATTGGAAGTGTTCTGGAAGCTATTTCTTGGGAAGTAGTTCTTCCGGGTGCGACGGCGGGTGAGCCGAATTAGTCTACCGGTATGATACCGTACCGGTTGGGGCTTCGGTAGGGCTGTTGGTTGGTTGGGTGGTTTGGGAGATTAAATTTATTTCTTCGGTCGGGGATCTGTAGCTTTCCTTCGGCATGTTATTGGTAGTGCACATCGTAGGAATGGATGGGGTTGAGGCTTACGGATGGTAGAGTTACGTCCTGCCTTGACGGGAATACCGGTACCATAGGGGGATGATAGACGGTGACGGGGAGTATCGGCTGTTCATATCCCGTGATCCCTCCATAACGTGAACAGAGGAATTGAATCGCCCAAATCTGTAACTTAGGTGTAGTCTAATGTGGGCCGCCGTTGCTCTGGTCTTTGGGCTGGGAGTTTATTCCCTCCAATTAACAGGTTCGGTGCGCACGGTATCATACGGTACTGTACTCTTTTCCAACCTGGGGTGTATATCTAGCCAATAGTCTACGTACCGTACCAGTATCATAAGCACTGTACTATTACAGCATCTCGAGCACCGTAAGTAATACCAGTAGTAAAATACGCCTGTATAGTACCAGATTCCCAAGAGAAATAATACCCCCAGCGCCCTTCCGGAGCGCAGAAAGTCCAACGCGAAATGATCCCCAATACGGTGCCTTCCCCCCCCCTCGTGATATAACACAAGAGCAAGTTAGCGCCTTGGCACATGGCAGAAATCCGTATATGTCATCACTTTTCACCAAATATCATACCCCTCTCCTCCTCCTCCTCCTCCTCCTCCTCCTCCTACCATTCTCGACCAATGCTCACTCTCTATAGAAGAAGAAAAGAAGAAAAGAACTCACAGGAGTAGTTAGCTCTATATCATACAAAAACCTTTGTTATATTCGTCCATTTCGGAAGGTGATGAGAATGGCAACCTACTGTACTCCTATATCATAGTAAATCATCGTATTGAGCCTTTTTTTTTCTTTTTCCGCAATTTATCACTCGGTTGTCGATTTCTGTGGGATGGTACAAGTATCATACGATATCCGATGTCGGAGCGTTTGAATTTTTCGCGAGAGGACTGCTATGATACCGTATTCAATTGCTACCTCCTCCGCTCGGATCTAGGCAGTAGTAAATACTGTGACTTGTGCGTATCGTACGTAGCAGTTCTTTTCAACGGTGCGGTATGTATACAAGTGGGTGGGATTGTATGACGATATGATACTCTGGTATGATCACAAAGAGCGGGAAAGAAAAGAAAAGAAAGAAATACAAGGCCCGGTTGACCTGGAGTGGATATAACAAGTATGACATTAGGTGAATTATCCATCTTATCCATCTTATAATACAAACAGGAAGGAGGGTGCTTGGGTTAAGGATCATGAAAAATTGGGTTCAGTACAGACCCACCAGTCTCATAGGGACTGCTTGCTTGCTTGCGAGTAATTTCTCTCCTTTGGAGGAGGGAAAGTGAATGCGACTGGTCTTGGGTTCTATCTAACCGGTATTGTACTGTACAGTACGATGCTGTTTTTTCTTTTTCATTTCATGGTGTTTAATCGATCCATCGATATATTGTATATTATTATATTATAATCCTTGCTTTTTGCCATCACAAAATTTCCGCCCTGTAGACCATGGACCGTGCCCGAGGAGTGCGAATGAGGAGCTTTTTGCCGTTCCAGTGCGCGGTATGCTGTATCGCGTCTCTGCCTGGCAGGATTTGTATGAGGCCATGTGGGTTGTTGACAAAGGTATTGTGCTGTGTGCGGGGGCATAGGGTGCCGTATTGATGGCACCGGTAGACTAGTCTACTGTCGGACTCGTGGATGTCCACGCAGTCGATTGCGGTCGGGGGACGTGGCCTCGATATGAGAGGCATAGTATAGTGGCTCTCCATCATGTATTTAAGCCCGGCGGTTTGGTTTGTACTCTATCCCGAGAAGGACAACGCTCAACACCTTACACAAGAGGTCTCTCCCACGGTACGGATGTGATGATGGGTGCTGGTAATACCAGTGTTTTATTGATCGTTCCGGGCGGGGCGAGTTGTGTTATGTTGGATAATGAATGAGTGGGTCTACTCTACAAGCGCTCACAATGGATGGCATGAGGGCACCGTAGGTGGAGGTCCTGAGATCGGGGTTAGGGCTCGTGGAGGGGTGAAGGTATCATACAAGTCCGGCACTGTACGATACTATCATAGTCACTGCTGTATCGGACTATCACAGCCCACACACACCCCGCTCGACCTGACTCGTCTCGACTCCATCAGGTGCTTTGACGTGGGTAGGTTAAATTGACACCCACCCCACCCAGGCCATCCATCATTCACGGGCACGGTGCTGCATGTAGACTATGCCCGACAATTCATATCATAGGTACAGAGAGATACACCTGCCCTCCAGCTCCGCAGTGGGGTAGGACACAAAAGGGCACCTGTACGCGAGCACCGCGGTTCTGGTGCTGACGCTGGCGAACCCACCTGCCCATTAGGTTTTCGCTTGCTGGCCCCCCAATTGGAACGGATACCGGTATTGCAGCTCCCGTGCTATCTATCATAACGTTATCATTCCAGCTTCGCTGGGGGTGGTGGTGGGGTCTGAGAAGGTGTGCAATAGTACTCTTTACCGAGGCACGTTTATGGGTGGATACGCGATAGGTGCTGATCGACCGAATTACTGGCGATGAGGTCGCTCCCGCACCGGGGGTGGGCAGTGTGTGGTATCAGTACTGTACTGGTAGGATTCAGTGCTGGCTATGGATATCATACCGGGCATAAGTTAAGTGTGTGATAATCTCATGGTAGTCGTTTGGGCTACTCGTATAGGCAACGCTTCCGCCAACTTATCCGAATCACGACGTTGGCGGGGTGGGGGAGGGGGAGGGGAGCCCGTCCCTCATCTCATGTTCCCCCCGGGAATGTGGCAGTTGGAGGTGGGGGGGGGCACGGAGCAAGCAAAGGCTCGAGTTGAGCGGGAACGGTAAAGCTAAATGATAAGTGTGATCGCCAGACAATCAATCGGTCCGTCAGTACATAGTCTTTGTCTTTTTCTTCTTTCCCACGCATCGATGCATCCTCATCCCCACCACACGGGTTCGACGTTGAGCAAGTCCCGCTCCATGCTCCAAGCTCGCTTGTTCCACCCCCATCCTAGCACCCTCACCACCGACGCTTTACTCTAACGGGACTGCCAGGTGACGCAATATTTCCCATTTGGCGCTTGTCGCTGAATTTTTCTCTCTCCTGTGATATGATAATACAATCAAATCTTTGGAGCCCTATGTGATTGCAATCGACAACAACACTTTGTTCATAAAGGGAGGAACCCCAATATATTATCATTTTTTACTCGACTCTTTACAATCTAGCCTATTCGTCTTCTTCAATAAGGTAGACTAAGGTGGATGAGAGGATAGCTATCATACGTACGAGTTACCAGCGGGGAGATCCGAGGAGGAATTCAAAGAGATATGATAACCGCTATCATACCCGTACCCTAGGGAGCAAGAGATAGGGCGAAGGAGGAGAGATAGAGGCTCAAATCTGTGCCAAGATTCTGGCAAGTGGAGTTGGTCAAACGCCCACCACAGGATTTCTCTCTCTATTGTCTCCATTGTTGTGCCACTGCTTTTGCCTCACGTAAACCCGAAGCGCGAAGTCAATTTCGCTTGAAATCAATCACTTGCCGACAATTATCACCAGGGTTCGCGTATTTTGAGATGGGAGTTCTCGTCTTCCCTTCCCCTTCAAACCCTATACAGTACCCCCCATTAATAAAAGTTCCCTTGTGAATTGTGTTTTGATGCCATCTCATTGTTCCCGAGGAGAACAATTGGGCTGGATCGGTTGGTTGGTGGGCGCCATCTCCCTTCCCTGTACGGTAGACTATCGTAGTAAACATCACCATCGTCATGGTCAGCTCCCACTTCGTTTCTAGACTACCACCACCACCTGCTCTCTCATTTCTGCCTCCTCGTTCTGGCCTCCACGCAACCACGAAGTGAATTTCTGTTCGCAGAGTCGCCCTTGCCTCAACGTACCCCTTCCTGCGACATTTGCGGTGGCGGCTGCGACGCTGCTCGGTGGTCTACTTTAGTTTTTAGAACGCGATCTCATTCTCCCCCCCCCCCAGCCCACTTTCACGGCTCAAACACCGCGTCGCTCTCCGTCTCTGCAGTTATCCTTCCACAGGCCAGCGCATCTCATCGCTACTTACCTCATCGGCACTACTGAGAACACTTTTCATTGCTTCCCTGTCCGTGTGCTCTAGCGACCGGTACTTTTTCCAAATCCCCCTCAGTTGCTTTGTCTCATGATCGCGGTCATGGCCGTTTGACAGTCACCCCGTTGATGGGTAGGGCTTTACGCGTGATGCGAAGTTGCTAATTACTGCTTTTGTCATCACAGCTCAGAGGCAACCCGGTAACATTGGAAAACAGAGGAACGGAACAAAACCAAATTTTTGTTTCAGCGACAATGCCGACTTCAGCGATAAGGCGAACTCGCAACCGTCGTGATTCCACTCCCGATCAACATGCTCAGAATTCCTCTCCTTCAAGGCCCAGGAGCAAGAGACGCAAGGTAAAGTGGTCCAGCAATCCCTCCAAAATAGGAATAAATCAAACTGCACTCTTTCTTTGCTACCGCTGCTGCCCACCGCTTTGTAGGGCTAGGTTGGCGGAGAATGCTAAAGTTTATCCTTCGTTGTAGGTTCAAGCCACTGAAACCTCGCCTGACCCTCCTTTGGACCAGATAAATGCTGTGATTGCAAGCTTGGCGATGCCAGATCCTAACGTGGTGGTAGCTGTAAAATATGCTAACGATGAGAACTATCGTCAAAGCGCCCAGGGAATTACTGCCTATGCTAAAGTTGCCGGCGCTTCGTGGACCTATTACGTCAAGGAACTGACCATCCGCATTGGTCGCCCGCCCGATGCTCGCCCTGGCACCGCCGGATCTCCCACTCCTCCACCACAACAGAAGGCCGAAGATATTGTGCACATTGACCTGGGCCCGAGCAAATTGGTCTCCAGGAGCCACGCTATCATTACTTACGACATGGCCGGGGACCGGAATTGGCAGTTGCGTGTCTTGGGAAGGAACGGTTTGAAGGTCAATGAGGAGCCGTATAAGAAGGACGCGGTTATTGTGCTTCAGAGTGGAAGCATTATTGAGATTGGTGGGGTGCAGATGATGTTTGTCTTGCCCGATAGGCCCGCATCTATCCACCCCAGCTTCCTGCAACGTGCAAGGGTCCTGGCTCCGATCGAAGACGATCTTCAACTGCAGACTACCCAGAGCAACGACTCTTCAAATTACGATACTGCTACGATGCCGTCTTCGCAGGGCCCCAGGCCGTCGTCATCTCAGCAGCAATTGCTTCCACCGGCCGTCATCACAGACAACCCATCACAGCCGGAACCCGCTAGGAGAAAGGATGAACCAACGTTTCCTCGTGGGGTTGTTTTGACAGCTGAGAATATCGATTACTCTGATGATTCCCTGAAAGACATGAAACCGCCCTATAGCTATGCCATGATGATAGCACAGGCCATTTTGTCTAGTGAGGGGGAGCAGCTAACACTGTCCGCCATTTATTCCTTCATCACGGAGAAATATGCCTTCTACCGGCATTCCAACACAGGTTGGCAGGTCAGTCGCCATGATTTCCTCCTCTCGGTTTGGTTGACCTGACATATCCGTCCAGAATTCTATCAGGCATAATCTCTCACTCAACAAGGCTTTTCGGAAGATTCCTCGACGCACCGATGAACCAGGTAAGGGGATGAAGTGGGAATTGCTTGCGGAACATCGTGACGAATATATCAAAAAAATCCAGAAGGTCACCAAAACTGGCTCCGGGCGTCCCGGATCTGCGCCAGGGTCGCCGTCCTCACCCAAGCCCGTTAAGAGCAATCAGGGCCAGGCCCAGTACGGAATGAGCCAGCAGCTCCCGCAGCCTCCTTCTCAAGCCTTAAGGCTAGATGATCCCCACGATCTAGGCACGGGATACCCTACAATCAAGAACTCAAGATCTGTTACGCCACCCCCGGTTGCCTCCTATAATAGAGTTGCACCACTGGAGGCCTACACACCTGACCGTGGATCTCGCCTTCCAGCTCTACGCGCTCAAGACAATGCTTTAAACGACTTATCAACTAACCCTCACCACCCCCGAAGGTCTAGTATTATCACGGCGACACATACCAACGATATGATTTCGTCTTCCCAGAATCACCACCCGTCATCAGTCCACAGCGATTCCGCCAATATGCCTTCGCCGTCTCGGCATTCTCCATATGCAGATGACCACCCAGCGTTGAGTGCGGTGACACCTGCACCGCAGCGCCAACACCCCCGCCTCGCCCCTCCTTCCACCGGACAACTCCCGTCGTCCTACCTTCCAACCTCCTCTCCAGCCCCGTTCTGGAAATATGTCCAATTTGGGTCTACACCTGCAAAGCCCGGAGACTATAGCCCTTTGAAGGATTTGCATAGCTCTTCCCCACCACCGGTTTCTGGGCCTGAGGGAAGCAGCAGGATTAGGGAATTGGGTAGCCCGTTGAAGGAACGTGGTGGTGGTTTTCACTTGGCGGGGTCGAGAGGTGGGACAAGCCTCATACCGGATATCAAGGAGGATGACGATGAGGATGAGCTTGGTGATATGCAAGGCGTTGATTTGGCCAGGTGAGTTCATCCTCTCCCAAAAGCCCCCCCCCCAAGTGCAATGAGGTATGCTGACGGCAATAGGGGGTTCGAAAAAATAGGAAAATTCCACTTGAATGGAAGGATTGCTGGGGCCGACTGGGGCGCGCCTTGAAAAGATTGTCTGGACACAAAACGACGAAACGAAATGCTAATGACATGGGTTTTTCTTCCCTTTCTCTTACTAAAACATCCCTTATTCTATGTCTGTCATGCGTAACGACGAGATCAAAAAAGTTCCAGCAAGTAAATTGTTTTTTCTTTTGTCGAAGAGCTTTGGCGGTGGTTCGCTTCATTGCCACCTCAAACCTTGTTCCCTAGTTCAACTCATTATTTCTCTTCTTGACCTTCCTTTCTTTTCTTTCTTCCCCATAACCTTTCCTTCCCTTTCCCCATTCCTCTATCACCATCTCACGATTTGTATGAATAACCACCACAACATTTTTTTGAATAAGGCTTATACGATCACTCACACTGTACGGGTGGAACGCTCGCAAAAAACAAAAGGGGGGGGGGTTTCTTGCTCTTATCGACGCGCGATTTGCGTTTTCTGTCCTGTTATATCCTAGGGGGTATACCTTTCACTTATTTTCTCCTCTTCTCCATTTTCTATCACCGGCATCCGTATTTGGCTTTGCTCTCGTCTTTTGTGGATTTGGCGCGGATGTAGGGTAGCGGCTTGGAATTTAAAATTGTTGAGCTTTCCTGTTTTTTATGATATAGACGCTGATTGAGTGATCCTGTTAATCATGTACTGTACTGTCTTTCCATAAGTGTGTAATAGTATTGCCTCAAGTTGGTTTGCTATCATAGAGGAGCGAGTACTGTGGCGTTGGACCCTCGTGCAGTATCGAATCATAGCGGAGGACAGAGCAAAAGGGCGACGGGGAGAAGATATTATACAAAACTTTTGGCACGTGTGCACTTCCCCCGTTTGGTGGTTATGACGAGGAAGTGCAATTACGAGTAAGTTGTACCGATGATATTTCTGATTGGATTACGTTGGTTTCCTTCACGGAACGGCACGAGTATATAAAGGGCCCTTTAACTCCCGCATCTTCCTATTCCTACCTCTTCCTGCTTGAGCAGACTCGAGAATGATTGAGCTATCATACCCCATTTTTGCCCCCTCCTCCCTTCTCGATTACAAAACCTTATCCATCCCTGCAGCCTGCTTTCCACCCATGCCCGGTTCCTGGAATGCTGGGCTTGATAAACGCCCATAAAAATGGGTTCACGGTGGTCTCGTGCTCTCTCTCTCACAGGACTCAATGGGGCCATTTCTAATAATAAGCTTTTTGGAAGTTTTTTGGTGGGGAAAAAGGATCCGTCGGCTTCCGGCCACCAGAAAGGATACTGCAAACTCATTGGTTGGTGGTGATCATCTTGTGTCACTCGTATGCCGTCACTAACCCGAATCGCGGGAACAAAACAATGATGGCCCCCCCTGAGCGGTCCAGGGTGATATTTGAGCCGAAACTCCCCTACGGGGGAGCGGGGAACTGACCTGCTCACTGAAGATGCTTCATCCATGCAAATTTTCAATTTAATTTACTTTGGCAATGGATAAGAAAGATTGTCCTACAGCAAGGAGAAGAAAAAAAGTATCTGCCGGTGTCGGCAATCTTCGTTCAAAAGAGGATGGCTTATTAGTGGTCTTCTAAGTCACCCCACGGTGAAAGGAAACAGATGAGAAAAAAAAGAAAGAAAGAAAAAGAATGGGCCAGAGAAATAATAGAGAAAGAAAGAAGCGACCCCCAACTCGTCTAAGATCTCGCGCCAAATCTCACAATCACCACCCCCAGAAAAACATAAAAAGGACAAAACCCGCTCTAGAATACAAGAAAAGAAATGTCGAGCGCCGAATTCAGATTTAAAAAGCAAACCAATACGCCTCCTCCCCCGAACGTTAACCTCATGACGATGACAAGATAAGCCAAGTTAATCGACGCAAGCCCTACGGGACCTTTTCAAAGGCGGAGATGAGTCCAGTTGTTCGGAGGGTCTGATACTCTCGTAGGGGAGCCGCCGGCGTACGGCTTTGGCCACACGGACCTTATCGGATGGGTGTTGTGGGAGAATGGATTCCATGTCGATTTGTGGGTCCTCCGGGTTGGTGTCTGGCACGAGAGTTCCGCCTTCTTCTTCATCCATCATTACTGGGGGGATTCTAGACTTGTGCTCTTCATAGAACCCTCCCCTTTCCTGCTTCATGGGTGGTGGAATGGATGGTGGAGGGTGGGGTGTCTCCTGTTTGGTATCCCTCGCCTCCTCCTTGATATCCTTCTCCCGCTTGATATCACTCTCCTGGGTTCCACTAAACTCGCGCTCCCTTTCATCATCAAAGACGGCTGCCTTGATCGCTTCGATGTCCTCCTCCAGCTCCTCGGTCCTTCCCTCCAGATCGAGTAGGCGTGCCTCTAACGCGACGCCGTGTCCCTCGTCACCAAACAGCCTTTCTTCGGCTTCCTCAATCCTCTCCGCCAGATCGATCATCTTCTCATCCAGCTCGCGTAGCCCGCCCATCAGTCTTTCCATGTTCATCCTATCGGCGGCGATCTGGTTCCTCCTCTCGAGTTCTTGTGCCTCGAGCCTTTCCTCCAAGCGGGCTATCCTAGCCATCATGCCCGCATATGCGCCAATCGTTAGAAACGTGCTCGGGGTAGAGGGCACAACTGCCGCTGTTGCTGGGGCCATCGTCGTTTCGGCTGAATGATAGCAAGCATGATGCCCGCAGGCACAGGTATCGGCCGAATGAGGGCTTGGCCAGTAATTCCGACAATTGCATCGTGAGCTCTGCGTGGTCGAGTAGACCACCGGGACTAGTGGATCTGTGTGTGCAATAAAACCGCAATCACCCATTGGGAGCTTTCGGGGAGGCACGACGATCGTTTGGTTGTAGCCCCGAAGCATCTGTTTCTCCTTATTTTGCCTCTTTACTTCTCCTATCCCCTTTGCAAGACGCGATAAGGAATAATAAACAGGCTCTCGGTTCCGGACGATGGAGGTAACGAAAAGGACCGACCTTTTTCTCGTTCCAGGGGGAGGGATGGGGTCACCGGGTATTTATGATGGATCGAATGGATAGATAAGTAAAAAATGGGAAGAAGAAAAAGAAAAACAAAAAACACTTGGAAAAGGCGGGAGAAGAAAGAAGGGGGAGGAGAGCAACAACGGCAACGATAACAAACAGAGTATGTCAATCAGATCAATCAGATCAATCGGACCGTTGCGTGGGGGGTAGGGCAATTCCAGAAGATTTTTCACGAGAGAGAGAAAAGGTCCCACTGCAGGAGGTGCTGTGCATGGAGTATATATCTACTTTATTCCACCGTCCCATCCATGGGATACCGATATCATAGAGGTGCAGGAGCGATGCTTGGAAACCAAAGGTGTTATCATACGGGGCTATAGCATCGATCTCTCATGCTTCCATCACGTCCCGGGGTGGGGACTGGCGGACTGGGGAGGGAAGGGAACCCCCATGCTTCCTAGCGGAAAGCCAAACGGGACGAGCCGCTGTGAACCAACTAAACAGAACTAGGCCGGGTTAAAAACACATGCGAGGGTGTGAAGTAAAAGAATGAGTGAAAAAAGAAAGCAAGGAGCAGATGATTGGCTGCGAGAGAATTCAAGGGCTGCCATATGATATGAGTATCATATCATGGACAAGGTCGCCGCCCTATCTCACACGGGGGGGGCATTTTAACCGCACTCACTTTTCGTTGCTCGATATGATAGTTTCCGTAAGTGCATTCCCCCAACCATAAAGCTCATCGATAGAGGATTGTTGGATCTACCAATCAGTCATCTCTGTCATACCATACTGGTGCCCAACCCCATCGAGGTGGCCAAGGCGGGAGGATCTGAGATTTCACCAAACCTGCCCTTATCATATCATATCATATCATACATGAGTGATACCGTGCAATTGATTCCAGTTTCGATCCTTTCGGATAAACTACCGATGCAAGGCAAGATTGGTCTGACGGGAATGCTGTAGATAAGGTGCGAAAGAGTAGGCAGAGGGGGAGTATGAGAAGCTATGATAACAGCATGTTTTGTGGGAAATTTTATTATCATGCCCATATGGGGGGCAGTTGAGGGTAGGGTAAGAGAGTACGGTGGGGGCTTAACCTCAGCACGTGTAACCAAAAAAAAAAAAAGAGCCACTTCAACTTCATTCTTTTTTTCCTATTCTGGTCTTCTCTCTACTCTCTAATTTTTCTCTAGATAACAGGTTAGAGCTTCGGAAAATAGAAGGGTACTTGTATCTCAAAAACACCAACCTTTGGGCGAGCAATACCGGTATACTCGTACCAGTATGGTATCATACCGGTAGGTTTGAAGATGGGGTGTGTGGGGGGCCCAGGGGGGAACCCAAGTGTCGCACTCGGTGATTGTTAGACTCTGGCGGTTAATTTGCCAAGAAAGAAGGGGGGTTAAGAGGACATCCAACCGGGAGACGTGTGAATTGACATGTAATTTATTGCCGAGCAAATGAATATCTCGGGTGCTCCAGTTTAAGGTTTTCCCCCCACGATAGCGAATATGACAGAGTGTAATACCGGTAATAATAATACCCCACCCCAATACTTGTAAGGGGGTTTTTTTTTTGATGTGTGGTGGTGGTAGTGTACGAAGACAGTATTAGGGTGTGAGATGCCCTACGAGCTACGAGCGAGTGAGTGTATCGAATAGCGAGCGGAATATAAAAAAAAAAAACCGGCTCGCAGAGGTGGGGGAAGCTGGATCACAATTGCTGGATACCGGTGTGGACCACCGTAGGTACGATACCGCACAGCACCATACCGGTATCCTGACGCCCAAAACCGGTCATTTGTAACCCAAGTCAACTTTATCCTCTGAAAAAGAAAAAAGGTAGAAAAAAAAAGGAAAGGGAAAGGGATAGGGAAAAGAAAAACAAAAAAACACAGGTCGGGAACCGGTTATCCCCCTGGGCCCTGACACCAGCGCAGCCCGCCAAGGAGGCGGTGCGATGCCGCGGTGGGTTATCGATGAGTTTGGTCTCGTTGGTGGTATCATATGTATGTTATGCGCTTTTGTCTATTGTAGAGATAACCGTGATGGGGTTTGCTCATGTCCTTATCGTATCGCTGTGATATCCCCTCCCGCCCCCATCCGTTCAGCGGCGGGTGATCGCATTGCGGTACCGGTACTGTTCGTACTGTACTGTACTCGTACGTGTATGATACAGTACTGTACCGTGGTGAGAACGCATCATAGTCGTCGTCGCCGTCGCCGTCGCCGTACCCGCCTTCGTTTTTGTGGAGGGAGGGTACTAGGGTACCTTTTTGAGGCTTTTTGTTTACTTGTTGGGTATCACATGGATTATCCCCAAGGAGGGAAAAGCAATATTGCGAGAACCAGCAAGACCGCACGGTACCGCACTGCGAATACCGGTATCGGTATCGCAGTTTCGGTACAAGTGGATGGATCACATGATGCCTTGGTGATGCATGCATGTATCATATCCTCCGTAATATTACCCCTGGAGCAAGGTAGGGTGAGAAGTGTTGACGGGCATCATAAAGGTCCGGTAACAAAGAAAAGTTAGTAATGCAACAGTTACGGTACTGGCCGCCCGTTAATACTTTTTTTTTTACGACCCCCCCTTTCGCGCTCGGAACACCGGCCCAGATAATATCGGGAGAATAGGTACGTGCACAGTATCTTCCCCCCCCCAGCTCCAGCTCCACTTCCACACGACAAGACCTGGTCCAGCCAGCCAGGACGCGTGCATCAGTAAAATTATGCTAACCTGCCGAGCACGGCCAGATCAGCTATCGTACCGATACCGTACTTCCTCCCGCCAAGCTATGGAAGCTGGTAGATCCCCCGTGCCGGTACGGTACCGGTACTCGAAGCAAGAATTAAACGCACCAAGATCTCGGGGTAAGTGCCCGGGGCCGGACGGTCCCGCTTTATGCCTCGGGAGCAGAAGTGTGTGTCTGTGGAACTGCGACCGGTTATCGGTAGCTTGCGGAGAAAGTGTGTTTTGGGCCAGCTATCGTGCGTATCATATCGTGCTCGGTACCTCCTTTACTCCCTCAACATGATACACCGGTACATACAGTACAGGGCTGTGGGGGACATACCCCCCACCCCCCACTTCGTGCTCCAGTGCACGGAGGGAAAATGTGAACGCTCCGAGTGCAGTGCTCCGATCGATCGCGAGTGAGAGGACGTGTTGGTGGTGGTGGAGCGTGCTTGCTTGCGTGTGTGTGGTGTGTATTTGTGTGGGTGTGTGCCCCCCACGGTTGCACTGAACTGATCTGAACTGGGCTGGATTGTTCGTGCATGCACGGTTGGCATGTGGAGTGTCTACCGTATCTCTACTACAGCAGGGGTAAGTTAAGGGTGCATTGTGGACGGATATATGGGGGCTACCGTACCCCGGACAGTGACTGGCCTGCCGCTGTCTTGTATCGTCTGGGCGGGCTGGCAGCGGGCTACGGTATCATGGTGATGAGTGAGTGGGTACAGTGCGATACCATGGTGAGGGATTCCCGGGGGGAGGAGAGGACGGTATGATAGCGTACCGGTACTGTATCATCATACTCGAGTAAGGGAAATGACGAGGAGAATGGGAGAAAAAGAGCGGAAAAAAAAAGAAGGTTCTGCTGACCCTTAGGCCGCTAGTATGGACTACGGTAGGCTAGCAATTTATAAAGCTTTCAGACACCCTGGTATTGATATGTGTCTACCGGTATTTGGCGGCAAAGCGCCCAAATACCGGCACTTAATAAACTGCCAAGCACAAGCATCCATGACCAAATGTGTTGATGAAGCGAACCAACTAACGAAGATAACTAACGAGATAGAGCAGGCAGAAACTGTCAAACCACCATGCGATTGGATGCCGAAATACATGCAGAAACTAGCAACCTAACTAACAACCCCGATTAGGGGAGAGGAGGAGGGAACAGAGGAAAATAAGAAAAGGGTGAAAGAACGAAAGAGAAAAACAAGAAAAAAGAAAAAACATACGGTAGAGAGGAATAGAAACAGGACAATACAAGTCTACATCATCTCAACATCTATCCCTTTATCGCTCCCACCAACACTCCCACCCTGCCACCCGGGTGCCGGACTGGCCCCCCTTCCTCCACCTCCAGTTCCACCCCCATCCCCTTCCTCAGGGAGGCTCGGAGCAGGCAAACTAATAGCGCTCCCGTTCATTTCCCCCACTTCCCTCCCCCAGCACTCCTCCCACCATCTGATCGCCGCGCCGGTTCTCGGGAACAGCACCCTCCCCCCATCAATTTCCCTCTCCCTATCAGCGCCGTCGGCAGCAGGGTCGTACTTTTCGTTGGTCCACATCTCCCTTCGAGCGAGAAAGTAGTCCCACACGCTGCGGCTGCGCTCCTGGATCCGCGCGTCGTGACGTTCTTTGTCGTTGTTATGGAGGAAGGTGCCGTACTGGCAAGAGTACAGATGATATAGGAGCCTTCTTAGGAAACGCTCATTGTACTCAAAGCGTGTGGGGTTCTGGTACAGGATTTGATAGGTTGCGTCGAGGAATTGGTGAAACACCGGGGAGACTTCTTTTGGCTTTGTTATTGTCACTGGGGTTGTGGTTGCGTTTGCTATTTTTGTTTTACGGTCGGGAGGTGAGGAGGTTGGATAGTCCTCTGCGCCATCTAGAAGTTCCGTGCTATTGCTCGCTGATGAAGAGACACGTCCTGGCACGACGCCTACTGTGTTGAAAAAGAGCTTTGCTTGCCCAAAGCCCTTTTCCAAAGCCTCGCCGAGGCCCCCGCCAGCGTTTGCTACAGTTGCGAATGCTCCAGGACTGCTGTTTCGAGTGAGCGAATCGTCTTCAGAGCCGAGATAGGCTTCCTCTGCGGATGCCCCGTTTCCACTCTTCTCTATGAACCACTTATCACTCCCGAGAAAGCCACAACGGTCACGGAACCTGTGACCAAAGCTGACCCAATCCTTTTCCACCAGCGCCATAAACCCGTCTATAGTCCTGAAATATGGATCCAGACATATTTGCGCTAGAGAGCTGAGCTGACTGGTCCTATCCCATCCATCAGAGCAATGAATGAGAACATGGCTATGCTCGAGGGCAATTTGCCGTACAATCACCACTGTACCATCCAACATTGTCCCAATATGCTTCGTCCATCCTGAGCGAATAAGCATTTCCCGGTTTGGAGGTAGGGGAGAGAGATCCGAATCCTTGATAGCTTCAATGACCTTGTTCAAACAATCCCTCATGACGTGGATATTCTCAATACCAAGATAAGTCTTTGTGCAAGGCGGTGAAGACAGGTGCCGGTAGTTCTCCATGTTCTCACTCCCCATACCTAGCGCTTGCATAGCATATGCGTTTACAGTGGGGCGAGCATCCACAATCAGATTGTTTTGTTGCGCCCCGTATATTTTTGGAGGGGGTTCTGTGGGTTCGGGAGGAGGGCCAGTAGTGCATGCATCGGAATCCAGTGAGAGGGCCCCGAGATTGGTGTAGGAGCCGGACGGGGATGAATTGTAAGTTTCAAGTTGCCCCAACGTTTGGGGCAGATTCTGTGGTTGTGATGAGGCGAAAATAGCTGCGACGAGCTTCTCATCCTGTATGCTACGGTTCCCACGGACACCCGTTAACGGCTGTGAACACCTGGTTATAGAGCAGTTGTTGAGAGGGTGGATATAACTATTCAAATTTTAGTACGGTACTTGTACAGCATCTCATAAGGTGGGAGAATCACGTTAAGGCGGGTATTCTCGCCCTAGACCGGTAGTTCTTGGCATGGCTTAAGGTCGTATCACTTATTGTGGCTGGAACAACCAACAATGCAGGGTATGTTGGAGAGAACTACTTGAAATTAGCTCCCATTCTCGGCACACCAAAAAAGAGGTATCAACTCACAGCGAAATCCTTATTGATTTTTGACATTCTCCACCCTTTGCATTTCTCGGTACCAATACCCATCCTCTCGTATTCCTTGAGGGGATTGTATATCTTCCACCCGTTAAATTTCTTCTCGATAGAGCCTGGGGCGTAAGAGTAAGCGTAAAGGCTTTCTACCCCTTTGACAATTGTAAGAGCTTTGATCGACTCGAAAACATCTCTGCACTCCCGTTCCGTCTTGAACTGGAAAGTAAGGAAGGAAAAGTCCCGATTCCGTAGCCGCAAGTGGGCCGGTGAAGCGGCACTCGCTGGATGCCGAAAGAGTGTAGAAACGACAGGATATGTGATCCAGATTTCCCGGGGCCGCTTTGCTGGCTTTGTTTGTGCGGGTGGGGCTTGGGATTGAGAGGATGATTCAGCTTCGGGATCTATCCGGAAGATGAGATGGTGGGGAGTAAGGTGGAGGGTCCCAACTGTCGGCTGCCCATGATGTAGGATGGTCACGTTCTCGACCTTAAAATCCTCAGGTGCCCCTATGTTAGTTGACAGTTCACAAGTATCTTCTTGGGGCGGAGAGAAGATAGAGGAGACACATGCTTTAGCGACCCGGATATACTCCATATTTTATTAAGCGAATAAATGAGGAAAGCTACTCTATCCCTTCCCTTCAACGAGGTGAAGCGAGTAACTAGACTGCCGGTAGCTCTCCTCCAAACCGAACAGAAAGAAGATACGGAAGTCAATCGTAGCGACGTTTGATGGTGATGATGAGGAAAAATTGTATGATCAGGACAAAGAGAATATACTAAAGCCGCCAGCAATCTTGCGGCAAAGAAACACCGTTTGTACCTGACCCTACGACACTGAGGGTTTCGAATGACGATGATGGAGGTGGGATGCTCGCTCGTGCCATATCAAGTGTCAGGACCAGTGTCTGGCTCCGTTGGCTGGCATGAGGTGTGGCTTCCCTGCCCCTCCATCCCCTGAAGTAGCCACGATGAATTGTCACGTGACTCAAATCCTGATTTGGAAGAAGAATGTATCATACTGGACGAGATAATTCCCCAAAAGGCGGAGTTTGTGCTCCACAAGAATTGCATCAAAGAGAACGTACAGGTAGTTGAATAAACCCACCCTTTTTATCTTTACTTATGCGTTTATATGAGAACAGAGTGCGAATATCTGGTAACTTATTAATTAGCTCTCATCGATTGGGTTATTTGTTGACAGCGGCCTGTCAGGCTTCGACTAATACGTCACAAACTCCCACTCCTCCAACATTCCCCTCCCAGTTCACCACCTCCTCATTTTTCTCACCATCGCGATCACCCATTTTTTCCCATCAAACACGCGAAAAAAACCGATACCAAAGATGACTTCGATTATACGCGCGGCATCTAACGCTATTCCTTCTAAGCTGAGGCCTGTGTTGCTCGTGTTTCTCAACCTCGCGCTCGCTACCGGCCTTAGCTACCTCGCCAATCCATGGATCGGCCAGGACATTATGGCCGTTGAGCGGCCGATGACCACTTTAAACGATTATATGGGAGTCGTCGGGTGGCGTATCGTGGAGGTTCTAGGTTACTGGATAGGTGGATGGGATGGTATGGTCATTCGGCTTCATCACAAGACTACGACAGACTGCTAACAATGCTTCCCTCTCCGGTTCTAGCCTCACGAGCAGCCTGTCTAGTCACACTTACTCTTTCGCCTGCACTTCATTATCTACATACCTACCAGCCAAGCCACTCGCCGCTCCTCCCAACCCTCGCTGTGACCACCGCGATAGACGTGCTGTCAATCTACCTTCCTCTTCGCTTCCTTCGTGCTTCGCCCAAGGACTCGACTGCAGCACCCTTCAAGCAAGATTCCAAGACCGATGCGACCCGCTTCCTGACGACCCTCCTTTCATCCAGTATCTACCAGTTGGTCCTTTACTCGGCGAGCAAAAAATTCCTTACCTCCTGGCTTTTGGAATCTGGTTGGGATTTGGAGTCAGTGGTGCGCGTACATGACGCCCCGGAAGCGGCGCTTCTCGCTCGTGCGGTGATGATGATGCCTGTTGGTTGGGCTGCTAGCGAGATTATCTTCTACTCTCCAAATGGATCTGCGGATTCTACCATCCCAACCGATCCCGCTCCCGAGGAGATCAAGCAGGATTATACCGGTGTCTGGGGATTCTTCCTCCGTATGTGGATGAGCAGATTGAGCCCCCGCTCGCGCAAGATCATCAGGAGGACTCTATTGATTGCTAGCTACCAGGGAATTAGCTCTATCGTTGAGCTTGCTGGAAAAGTCAAAGGCGGTGATTTGAGGGGCGCTGCTGGTGTTAGTGGAGTCTGGGCAGTCGCTACAGTGATTGTTGGAGCGGTTCTTTGCTGGGTCGGGAGGGTTTAAACACCAATGTTCGATGAACAAGGCAGATGGGAGGATGGAAGGATGGGTGGATGGGAGGATGAGGATGGGAGGATGGGAGGATGGGAGGATGGGAGGATGGGAGGATGGGAGGATGGGGAGGGAGGCAGGTAAGTAAGCTGGTAGGTAGAAAGGGTGAAGGACGGCGTTGGATTCAGCCTTGGCTTCTTGAGTTATCAATAGTCTCTTTTTTGATCTACATTTTTTTATTGATCCTGTTTTCCTTCTTGTCAAAATCATATCTCGAGTGAGACTATGTGATTGCTAGTTTGATCGTAAACCCTCATACCTGCACCAGTACTTGAAACAACAGAAGCCTTCATGAAACCACGGATGATTTCTAAGCAAAGAGTATATTGGCTGATAAATCACCCACCGAGCGTCTATTATACCCCTGTTACTTTCCCCTGCGATCGGGGGGGTCCGATGTTGACCCCCTTTCCCTGCGCAGGTTTGAAGGCCTGACTTACCGGTGGTGGGGCTATCACCTGCGATAAAGCACGAGGGAATCTCATAGAAAGCGGACAGTTTCCATAAATACAAACGAAGACTGTCTCGGAATCGATGTGAATCACCCTATGGTTCACATATCGGTACATTGTGCGTATATTATAGCACCGGTAGACCAACAGTTGATGAGGCATCGGCCGCCGTAGGAAGGGTACCGGTACTGTACGAGTACACAATAGTGCCGCGCATTAGTAGTGCTCGAATGTACCGTGAACGGCGAGATAAGTAAAGTTATGATAATTGTGGTACCGGGATGCAGGGACTCGACGATACTATCGTACCGTATCTTTGTCGGAAGCTGATGGGGGCGAGGGGAGTGTCAATGGGAGGGTTAGATGCCATGACTTGAAATCATAGAGGATTACTCGGCATTTAAATACTGGAGTTGAAGTCGATAATATAGGTAAGTCGT
>NW_003298755.1:2697735-2720459 GCF_000151645.1 Tuber melanosporum
ACGGATGGATGCGAAGCGCTGTCGCCTAGATGCGCGCTAGGGTCGTTTCATTTAGACCTCTGTTCCAACGTCAATTGAGCGTCATGTGGTCAAGGCTGTATTACACCGTACAGTATATGAAGCGACACACCGAGGGACTTTTTGCTGCTCACTCACTCTCCTATTTCCTTTCTCCCTTCTCTTCTCCAGTCCGCACGATACAAAAGTTTGATGAGATACGAAGGTTTGTTGGCTGAGTGAGTACGGAGCCCGTTCCATATCAATAAAATGGCCCATGCTTCGATCTCTCGAATAATTCCCATGATATCTAGCATACCAATCCTGATACATGTCCAGTGAAAACCAAGTTTCCTCACTCGCAAATTGAGCATTCCATGGTATTAATAGACTAAGTTACGGTACTTCCTCCGTCTCAGTGCGTCAAGGCTAAAGGCGAGAGCTCAACACTACAGTATCAAAACCCAAGTTACGTGACAAACCACGTGAACACTACTTACGGTAGTCTTGCTTTCTATCTCCCTCTGTCTCCCTCTCCCCTCTCCCCCTTTCCTCTCTCCCTCTTTCTCTCCCTCACTGTCTTTCTTCCTCCCCCCCACTCGCTTTCTCTCGCGGATCATTCCGACAAACCCCTTCCTCAGCAGTTACCGCACGTCATAGATAAGGTACGTCTATCCCAGCTTGTTGTCCCTTCTTTCTCCCTCCCTCGTACCCTCGTACCTCCTCTCTCCATCTATTCTTCCCGTCATTCCATAAACAGAACCCCCACCGCTCGAGCATTCAGCCACACCCACAAAGCAACACCAAAGCTCCGGAAAGAAATCAAGCTGACGTTTCCCTAGCTTGCCGCTGTACCAGTTGCCCCACTACCACAACTGCCACTACACACCACCCCGCTCAACGGGTTAAAGGGGTTACCGAGCCAGAAACTCAAAATGGGTCTCTCTTACAACGTCTACCTCAACTCTAGCCGTATTTACGGGTGCAAAAACTGCAAAACCCACTTGTCTAATTATGATGATATCCTGTCACGCGTACATGCCCCATCTTCGAGCGATAGTGAATCTAGTGGTTAGTTTGCTAACATGGGATGGAAATAATTTTCTAGAATTTCCGTGGCCAACATGGAAAAGCCTACCTCTTCAATACTGTCGTCAACATTAGCGAAGCCGAACCCGTTGAGCGCAACATGACTACCGGCCGTCACATCGTTCGCGACATCTCTTGTCGCCAGTGCAATGAAATTGTTGGCTGGAAATACGATAAAGCCTATGAGGCATCGGAGGGTTACAAGGAGGGAAAGTTTATCCTTGAGGCCGAGTTGCTGGTAAATGTTCGTTAAAGTTCAAGTTTTAAAGTCTACGGTTTTTCGGATGGAGGTGGAAATGGGTTAAGGCTATGGGGTATGGTGTTTGATTCTTTTCTTTCTTGCTTTCATTTTTTTTTACAGCTCTTTTATCCGCTTTTGTTTTTTTCCACTTGCATCTTGGGTTTGAAGTCTGCTAATTTTCGTTCCCCCCCTTTTTTCCTCTTCCCGTTCAAGTGAGAGAGAGCTGCTTTTATAACTGCTCTCGTGTCTTGTTTCGTGGCTTTCTATTTGTGTTTTTACTCATGATTGGAGTTCTTTCCGGCTGGTATTTTTGTTTTTGTCTATTCACAGCATTTCTATGGGTTTTCCTTTCATCTTTTTATTTTCGCTATTAAATTCCCTCTTCCCTCGATCCTTTGTCTTTTCGCCTATACCTCCTTCTCCCCCAACTCCTACTACGTATAACGGACGGATATGGTGAGGAGTGGGGGGCAAAACAAGGTTCTGCTCGTCTGGCCTTAAATTTTTATTTCTATTTCCGTTTCCCCATTTTCCACTTCAAAAAAAACCTTCAACCAACCACCTTTCACCTGTTGACATACGGTATACATTACAACGAGAGTCGTCGATTTCGCAAAGGAAAAGGAAAAAAGGGACTAAAAGAGGCGGGAAGGGAGGAGAATACGGTGGTGGCATTTACGATGCACTATGATGTTCCATCAAGACGAATAGGGCTCTTAAACGGCACTACTACGCGTGGCGGGGAAAGGTTTCCGTTCTGCTCTGATGTGGGGTAGGTATGATGATAACAAGAGTGGTGCGAGGTGGGGTTACTTGCTTGTCTGCCGTGTCCATCGTATCAATCTATCGTATCAAATTTGTTCCACCTCATCCCGGCGGGGGTCTGTTTTGTTTTGCTTTTGGCTTCATTTTGTCGGCGCTACCGCGTTGCTACCGTACCGTCCGGGTCCTCGGGTTCACTTCCTCCCGGGCACTTTGTAGTGCGGGTGACAGTACTCGTTTCATTTAGCACGCGGTGACTGAGTTTTCGAAAGCTTGTTGGATAGGGTGTGTGGGGAATCGATGACAGGATGTGGAAATCGAGTGATCCACTGTGAACAAAAGAGAGTATCGGGGTTGATGGGATGGAATGCTTAGTAAGGAGGGAGGGGATGCAGTGTATTTACTTGCTGTATGTGTTTTGTTTGTTGGTGGGCCCGGGCTGATACGTGCCAACTATGTACTCGAGTAGACGCTGGGAACGGTAGCTCAAAGGGTATGTTTGGCGATTAGCCCGCGGATAGACACCTGGATGGCTATAGACTATCCATCACAGCCATCTACCATATACATACCGCGCTGCTGGAAAGGGGGATATACAGTGCCGGTGATGGGGTTTACTCGTTTGCCTGGGGAGTTCTGGTGGTGCCGTCCTGTGTCCAACCTGACATACCATGCCTTTTGCTGGTAGCTATCCAGCACTTGAGTGAACATTGAGAGCGTAGAGTACTGTAAAGTCTGATATATACCAGCGCACGAGATTACGTGGGTATACCTGAATAACTAGCCTGAGGATGGGACGTCCCTCGCCAAGCACTCTCTGCCTTACTTGCGCTGCTAGCTAAGTTACTCACAGTGCCAGCACGTATAGAGAGTGCAGTAGTGAACCACTTTCAGGGGTAGACCGCAGAAACGGTCACGGGGGATCACTCGAATTTGAAGGGGGCGAGAGTATGATCAGGACTGCATCATACTTGTCCAATATAGTTGTGTCTAATAGTGAGGTTTCGTGCCGAGTCAGTTTGCTATTATTATTGAACTGTGCACAACTTGGAGCAAAGTACTGGTAGGCTCGGTCGGTGGCGCTCGGGATTCCCTCCCCCTCCGTGTGGAGAGATGAAATGATAGCGCCGCTGCCGCGGCGAACGGGGGGGGGGGAGGGACAAAAAGTTCAACAGCGAAACCGGCCTATGATATAGCAAAAACCTCCAGGCGAGAAAACCGAACCCCTCGGAACAACAGCAAGATGGTTTGGGGGAGGAAGAAGGAGAAGAGGAAGAGACGAAGGGCAACGGATGCACTGGCGATGCGATTGAAGGAGGAGGGGGAGGAGGTATCGTACATGTGAAGCAGGAAGAAGTTTGCGCGGAATTGGACTAGCAAAGAGATGCCCGTAATGCGAATTCGAGTGATATATTATGATTGAAGGTGAGGAGTTTATCAATTAATGCAATTTGAAGTTGTTTGTGGTTCCAAAAGACGGGCCCATGTTAAGGTTCTAACAAGGGGTGAGGTGTTTTTTCGGCTGTCATGCCAAACATAATTTAACATGGGTGCCGGTATTCTCCCACTTTCAACAATTACTGTGCCGTAAAATCTTGTGAAATCCACTTATCTCCGCTCTGACAAAGCGCTAGCTTGGGAGGGAATAGTGGCTGCTAGATGCGGGATCGTGGGACCTGTCAAATCTCGCACCCTTGTACGAGGCTGTGAATAGCTTCATAGACTATACTGTATAGGGACTAGTCGCGGAGATTGGGAGTGGCTGGGGATAGTGAGTGGATTTTCACGAGATTTTACTGCACTTCACTAATCGGAAAGTAGTTGGACGCTTGGAGCTAAGACAAGTACGGTACTGTACTACCGGTAATAATACGTGTCAAGGTGTCCAAATACTCTATAAGTGGCCAAGTAAAATATAATTTATCCCAATTAGGAGAGCAAAACGCCATACCCACCGCCGGTTTAGGAGGAGATTGACTGCTTAATAATCAGATTTGAGATTAATCCATGCCCCCCGGCGGAGACTGTACTCGTAGCGCCCGGGGCCGTGCTGTGGTATTGTGCCATCCAGGTGATAAATCCTGGTCGACGCCAACGATGCGGCCAGACCACTGCCAAGAAGTAAAAATTTACAATCTTCTCAGTTGACGGGATCATCCTTCGAACTCTTTAGTCTAGTATACCATCTGTCTCAGAGACGGCCGAAAGGAGAGAAGGGTTTTGTACCCGTACGAGTACTGTAATTCTCTGACATTGGTGAGAACGGCTGGGTCCACATACCGCGCTCTGCCAAGGTGCCTTGCCCAGGACCTGGGAAAACACGAAGCCCAAGTACTGTACTCGTACCTGTACCGGTACCTTTTTGTGAAAGGGAGGAAGTTTGCTGAAGGTTTTAAAGGGTCTGACTTGAAGTTAGTGGGCTGTACCGGTGTTGGATTTGGCCTTAAAGGGTATAGAATCCTTACCTTCGAATTCCTGGATGGTTCCATGATTTTTTTCGGATTTTCCAGGAGCATCTTTTCTGAATAATGTTATCGTAGAATAGGATTGCAAAGAGCACTTCAGAAACGGGAAACTGTTACCAATTGATATTTATGGCTTGCTACCACTGATGTTATTTGTCCATCCGCCACGGGGGTGTGTGCGGACCCTGTCGTCTTTACAAACGTCAGAGGATTACGAGTAGATTAGGAATTGGTACGGCGTAAACTCCTGTATCAGGATGAGGCTGCCTTTCGTTATTGAGTTTAGCGAGGCGATCAGCGCACCCCTCGGCCTGCTGTGGGGTGAGCCTACTTGTTGATGATTGGCTGCCTTGATGACCAGTGCGACCAGAGAAGAGAAAAGAGGGACCAGGGGAGAGAGACATCCTGGGCCAACCTTCTGCGGTTGAGTCTGAGTTGTGTACCTTGTGTGCCGGAACGGTAGCCGCCTCACATGATGTTGATAATGAGATGATGATGAGTTAAAATGTTTTAGAGGTTGGTGCCTGACCTATATCTCCTGGGCTTGCTGAAACCCATGAAAATCCCTTGCCGCCCCTGTCAGTGTCTAAGACATAGATGACTAAGGAACCACCTCAATATTCTTCAGTTATGATAAGCGTAGGTACCATCATAGCTAATATTAGCAGTGGTCCGAAGTTTGAACATCTCCGAATTCGCAGTACTTGACAAAAGTTGGCTATTAATTTGTGTCTCAGACAACCATAGGGGGTGGCAAGAAATATTCATGAGTTTCGGCGGTCCGGGAGATAATCAGAAGGAGGCAATGGAGAAGGGATGTTGTGGGAGTAGCAGAGAAAAGAGAGGGAAAAGCAAACATGGGCGAAGTTTGAGGCTTTTGTTTTGGAATGAAGATGAGAGAAGGGATAAGGATAGTACAGTACTAGTACGAGTACAGTACTTGTAGACTTGTAGTACCCCAAATATCCCGGGTAAACTCGACCAACCGCCATTCTCTGTATGGCAGTCACTATCCCCAGAAGGGTGCACCTGCTACAGGATAAGGCCCTAAGAGGGATAGTGGCTGCATTAAGAAGTATAGCGGGGGGGTGTGAAATCGCCCAGAATTTATGGGCACACTTGCCAGTCCATTGTGGGCTGGATGCGTCCCCAAGTTTCAATTAAATTTATATCCAAAGTCCGATAAGTTAACAGTGGGGTTCTTTTTTTCTTTTTCGGTTGTCCCTCATTCCGTCGTGTCCTGCTTCCAAAAGATCTTATTTAGGAAATCAACGAGATCTAGAAAGTATCCTGTCTTAATTGGTAAGAAATTACCAGGGTTTCGGACTAAGACCTTATGCCACCTATCGCCCGGACGTAGTGACTCGGCTGGTTATGAGGCGGAACCACTCGGTGCCTCCCCATACAGTTCTTTGTTACAATATGCACGATAGCTAGAGTACTCGAGCACATACTCGTAGTCTACGTGTAATCTCTACCCGCGCATACCCTGTGATACTTATGTTGGGTGGTCTACTTGTACTAGTACTACTAGTACACTACTGTACCCTCATCCTATCGCTAGAGTCTGGGTGCTTGTGGGAGTAGTGTCCATTTATGACCCTGCCTTAGTCTACTCGTAGTCTACAAGTACTCGTACGAGTACAGTACTCAATAAATCCGCTCTTTGCTTCTTTAATCCTGGAACGACTCGAGTGGGATGGCTTACGGTACTTACAATACTCGACCACAGTGCTAGTGTTCAGGCACTGCGGGTGTAGAGAAAGCCGTTGACGTCTTCTCGGAGTTTGGTGTGTGCCATATTGGCCGGTAATGTGCTGGTACTGTACGAGTACAGCACCCTGCGATTTTGAAAGGGCTATCACTGCTGGAATTTCTCCAATGTAATTTCCCACATCCCACTTTCCTTCTTTTAGCTGTGAACTTTACCTCTCTTAGTTAGGGAACCGGCCTGAACCCCCTACCGTGGCGTCAAGAAAAACAAAAATGGGGAAAACCGAAGGACTGACAATCTGATGACTTTTTCAAAAAGCGATAATCACACGCTTGTTGAGTTTTTTTTCTTCTCATTCGTGTCGGAATTCTTGTCTGATGGGCCCCTCCTAATCTTTTACCCTGGCGGCGAGCTTGAACACAATAGTCATAGCTCCTCACACCCCCCCCAGTTCACAATCCCCTTATCACAAATGAGAGAAAAATAGAGAGGAAATGAGAAAAAGGAAAAAGAAAAAAAAAAGCCTCTCCCTCCCATAAATCAATCCGGGATCACTGAGGTAATCCTTTGGGCCTTTCCATTCCTCTTCCCTGGATTTGTTTTGTGGTGCTGAACTTTTCTCGGGGAATCCCAATTATCTTCCATTCGCGCTTTACCGGTGCGGTATTCAATTGCCAGCAAACGCTCCCTGCTGCTTCTGACTGTTGTACGAGTACCAGACAATCCACGGTGTAGAACGAGTATTCGCTGATAGAATTTACTACTGTACCAATTTTGCCCCCGGGGAGCTTTCTCAATTGAGGCATAATTACTGTTTGGTTCCTTCCCTACAAGTACTGTGCAGGAGCGGTGCCAGCACCTTGCATTGACATCTCTTATCCCAGTGGAGCAAGGTGGAAAAAAGGAAAGGAAAGAACAGAAAAAAAAAGAAAGAAAAAAGAAATGCCCACCGGGTTCGACACCTCGGCTTTTATTGTATTTTCAAAGGGAAAATTTCTAGTCATCATTCCCCGGAATGGGCATTCATTGAGGCGAGAATTGCAGCGGATCTGATTCAGGGGGTGAATTTACACTGGGAAAGGTCGACTCTTGTGCTAGCTTTCTCTTTCTCTTTCTCTCTCTCTCTTTTCCGTGGCTTTGAACGAGGAACACATCTTTCGTTCGGTGAGAAAGTCTGGGGGATGCCCGGCAGTTTTGGATGAGGACCCCCAAATCGCTTTTGCCAACACTCGATCGGTATATATCACAAACAACCATATCAATTGTTGCTTACCGTTTCCCCCCCAACTAATATTTCTTGTTTGACGTTCAAAAAAAGATTCGGGGAACAGCAATAATAATAATGTGGAGGATATAGCCGAGCACGAAACGTCGCACAGCTTCCCCGTTTTTTCACCATTCATACCGGCACTTGTACTCGATTCGTACAGACAAGCAAGACATTTCGAGCCCGCCTGGTCCCAGTTGCACCACCGACGCGCATACAGGAAAGCAGGAACAGAAAGCCCGCATACGTCTTGGTCAATCTGAGCATGCCTGCAGCTTTACGTTTTCTCAACCACCCTTCATCGTCTGCTCAAAAATAGAGGGACTCATCAATTTCTTAAACCTGAAAGATCTGCGGAACCTGGAAGTCCTGTCCTCATTTCTGGCGAAATACCATATCTCTCCGCTGTCGATGCCTCCGCGGCAACCGCACTGTCATTTCATCGGTTTTAGCACGACAATCACCTTTTTTACTCACTTGCTTTCCGCAACGGGACTGCAATACCTTTCGTGATTGGAAGGGGAAAGGGTACGAGATATAAATAGAAAGAATAAGAACACCCCCTTCGAAGAATCTCAGGCCATCCTATCAACTCTCTCATCCGTTTCGCAGTAGGGTTTGGACAGCCTTGATCCAGTTCTTTGGAATCGCCGACAACCACATATTTTGTACGTTATAATTTAATTCGGTATTCACTATTTTGTAGTATCCCGAAGGTGGCCATCTGATATCGGGGCATTGGCGACTCATCACAACAAGGACAGAATCACACGAATTAAAATCTTGATAATCCACGGCAACGCTTTCTAGAGCATCTATAGCTTGCACACCGCTTAGCGAACGGCATACTCGTACAACCGCTCATAGGCAAACCTTAACGCACAAGCGTCCTCCTTTGAACCCGTGAGGTCCTGGTACGCCAGAAGTGGCCCCAAAAGTTCTTGGTCTAGAGTTGGGGGTTGACTTATTCTCATTGGTGTCTCAAGCTTATCAATTTGAGCACATCCGCAGCTGTAGCTGCAGGAGAGAAAGGTTGGAACTAAGGCGAGTGTTCTCTTTTAAGTCAAAAGGTGGCGGTTTCATCCCATTGGTCTTTTTGTGACCGCCCTGCTTGATACTGTTCGTGCTACAACATACTGGAGGCAGCGCAAAAGCTATAACGAGAAAGGAACCATCAGAGTGTGTTGCATTGCTGTCCCTCACTTGTCCAGGGAGGCAGTTAGGCTGCTTTAGGGGCTAAGACAGGGGTTTGGTAACAGTAACATCCGATATCACGAGGGCTCTGAAGAACCCTTTTTTTTTTTTTGAAACGTGGATTAGCAGCCACGGGGGATTCTACCATCTGGATATATCTCTTGAAAAGAAGAGTGCCCGGAGAAATCGTCGGAAGCCGGAATATCATTGGCTAGGCGCTGGCTATATCATTCCCCACACATTCAGATGATACTCCATAACCCACGGAACTTCTCTTCTAATTCGCAGCCGACACGCTCCATATTTGGGCACCGCTACGCTCCCAACACTCTACTCGGAATCAGAAGTCAGCAACAACTTAGCAAATCAACAATATTTCCGGTCATTAAGACCCCACTCTCTAGCCCAGCCTCAGAACCAAGTGATTTACCCTCGACGAATGGTGCACCGACAGGCGCAGACCGAAACAGCATATCGAACGTAGGTAATGGGATGGAATATACTGGCAGTGGATTAGCCCGTAGGACGTATGTCGACGAATATGGGACGACTTCCCCAGCAGATGACACAGCGGATGCGCCAAGAGTGGATTATACCTACATGAGCCAACAGGAGCAGAGTCAGCTCAACAAGGAGGGGGGGCATCACACCCAGGATGAGGGCTACGTATACAATAGGATTGTTTCTGAGAGTAAGAGACATATGGGAGGTAATATACCATCTTCTACGAGAAGCAGAATGGAGAGCGAAGCCAGGGCGGTTCGTGGAGGCGCGAGAGGAGATGAGATGGGAGCTGGAAGTGGTGGAGGATTCACAGATATGGCGAGCATTGCAGAGGAAATACCGCCGGTCAATATTCCAAGTGCGGGGTATGATATAGATAGCGACGAAATGGGCGAAGGGATGGGTATTAGAACTGGCGATGAGGACCACCCAGGTCAGGAGAGTAGAGAGGGGACTCAAGGTGTCTTGAAAATGACAGAAGCGGGGCAGGGACAAGGACAAACTCCAACTTGGAGTGAGACAAAAACTAAGGTTCGTTTCCTATCCGTTTGGCCTCCATTTCACAGGGTCCAAAGCCAAAGATCAGAGTTGAGGGTATTCCCGAGCCATTAGTCGGAGTGCTCTCGACACTGCTTTTCACAGGTTTAGGCAGGTTCTGCCACCTCGATCCCCGAACAAGCTACTTCGATCACTAGCCTCGGGGTGGCTCAATCAATCTACTTCTGGAAGGGGCGACTTTTAGTCACTCTTAAGCGCATCTGAACTCTAGTCTAACAGTTAAGCATAGGCAGGGAAGGATAGAAAGCGGCTTCCACTAGCATGCATCGCCTGTCGCCGCAAGAAGATACGATGCTCCGGTGAAAATCCTGCCTGTCGTCACTGTGTTCGGTCGAGGACCCCTTGTGTTTATAAACAATCCACCCGCAAAGCAGCTCCTAGGACAGACTACATGGCTATGCTCGACCGACGGTTGAAGCGTATGGAGGAACGGCTAATCAAGAATGTGCCAAAGGAAGAGGTCAGTGCTGTGCTTAGCACTACGGGGAGGTCTGTTGTAAGGCCAAGTATTTCAACAGCTAGCGCAAGGTCCGGTGCTTCAGCAAGGAAAAGGACGGCCGCAACGGCATTTGGGGATGAGTTGGATATGTGGGCCAGAGGAGATGGCTCAACTGCACGGAAGGGGATAGGCATGCCGGAGACGTGGGGCGATGGCCCTTTGGGGAGGGTAGGTCGAACAATAGATGTCGACGACGGGAATCATGCCCTGCCTCCGAAAGATATTCAAGAACATCTAGCAGAAGTTTTCTTTGATTATGTCTACGGCCAGCCATATTTCCTACTGCACAAACCTTCATTCATGAGGCGATTACGGTATTAACCCCTCTTTGGAAAGCTTCTCCCATATTGTGGAGAGTGGGCATACATTATTCGCAGTCGGATTACTTAATGGGTTACTACAGGAGTGGAACCGCGCCGCCGGTATTAATTCTCGCTGTCTGTGCCGTATCGGCTCGGTTCTCTAGGCATCCAGCTGTACGCCATGATCCCCCCTTTCTCGCCGGGGAGGCGTTTGCGAGCGAGGCTCGACGACAGATATTAAAGAAATTTGATACCCCAAATGTCACCAATGTTACTGTCTGTGTATTGCTAGGTCTTCATGAATTCGGTACATGTCAGGGAGGCCGAAGCTGGGCAATGGGCGGGATGGCCACCCGCATGGCGCATGCAATACAATTGCATAAAGAAGCAAATAGCGACCCACTCGGAAAGCCACACTCAAGGCCAGCTGGCGATTATTTCCACCAAGACGAAGGGGGATATATGTCCTTTGTCGATAGAGAAATCCGCCGGAGGAGTATGTGGTCTTGCTTCATCCTGGACAGGTTTACTTCATCGGGGACGGAAAGGCCACATTTGATCGCCGAGTCGGAAGTTGAGATTCAACTGCCGGTACATGATAGGAATTTGGAATTGGATATACCAGCGGTGACAGAGCAGCTTGACGGGACAGTGAAGGGTTCTGTGGGAGAGGTTGGTGATGCCACTGAATGTATGGGGGTTGCGGCCTATATGGTGAGAGTTGTGGCTCTTTACGGAAGAGTTGTAAAATATCTTAACCAGGTTAGAGTGCCAAAAAGCCTTAGTATCCATCCCGCCTCTCTTTCTTTCTTTCTTTCTTTTCTTTTTTCACCCTATATTTGGTGTTTTCTAAGGAAACCCAAGCCCCCTTGGATTATGGAAGTGCGAAATGGATTACAAATATCACCGAATATTTTTATTGACTTTTCTTAGGGGGGCAAAGACCGCGACCCTTGTGAAATTTGGGAGCCAAATTCCCAGTTTACATCCCTTAACAAGGAGATAGCCCGATTTGAAGAGAACCTACCTAGTCGTTTCCGATATACTCCCGAAAATATGCAGGTTCATATCACAGAGCGTCTCGTTGGCCAGTTCGTTTTCGTGCATATTGCCCTTCACCAAGTACGACTCTTTCTCAACAAATCAGGAGTTCCAACGCCTACCCCCCAGCGCCAGAGCACCCCTCTAGAGTTCGGAAAGAAGGCGGGGGAAATCGCCCTGTCCTCGGCGACCGAGATATCACGAATACTTTTGGATGCCGAGGAACGTGGAGTGATTGTGGTGGCTCCTTTCACGGGGTATTGCGCATTCAATGCTAGCATGGTGCACATGGTGCGGATGTTCTCATTCTCTAATAGAAGAGAGATACAGGAGGAATCGAGAAACAATATGCAGATATGTCTAAGGTTCTTGATGCGACTAAGACAATATTGGGGTCTCTTCCATGCTTTAACAGATAATCTCAAGAGATTATACCGTAAACTTGCCGACTCCCTTGCACGGGGTTCGTCGTTCCCTGAAGAAACCACCCGAACGTTGCAGTATGGAGACTGGTTTCAAAAGTACCCACGAGGGGTGAGCGCTGGCGACTACGAAGTAGAAATGACATCAAAGCCCCATACTTCAGACGAGGCCTCCACCCAAGACGCTGTGCTGAGCCAAAAGTCAAATCTTCAAACCGCAGACGAGTTCTTTGCAAGGTTAGGACCATCGAGACAGAAGCGGCCTCCAGCTGCCCCTCCTGCTCCAGCCCCTCCCCCTCCCAGGGTTCAAACACAGTCTTACACTCGCGCATCTCCCTCGATACACACACAGGGGCCCACGACTATACATCCTGGGAGCTCACCTACCACTTCCTTGCATCACAGCCAATCACCCGAAGCACATCACTCACCAATGGGTGCGTCTCCTGCAACAATTCCCGCTCCAGCAATGGCTCAAGGTCACAGTGAGATGGAGGGGAAGCTGGACCCCCAACTACTAAGCCCACCGCAGATATCCAAACCGCAAAGCATGTCCCGGCGAACAAACATCTACCGCACAAACTATCAGCGGCAAACCCAAAGTACCCAACATCACCCAGCAATCCCCTCCTTGGTGCCAGATATATCCTCGCATCAAGTTCCGTATCCCAATTATCCCAGTACCCTGCCCAGGGGTCCTGCAGGTGTGGATACAGGAGGGATGGGTATGCATCACCCCCAGCCCCATCAATCGCACTCGGCGCATCAAGAACACCACCCTCACCACCATCAGCAACAACATTCTCAAAGTGGGCCTTCCCAATATCTCCTTTACGACCTGTACTCTTCGGGATCAGATCCCACATTCATGATGGCCGCAACCTCGCTTAACAGCGGGATCTGGCCCGAGCTCCAGGGCCAAGCGAGTGGAGCGGATGTGGATGCCTTTACGGAACAGCCGAGCAGCGCGTGGTTCCTGCCGTTCAACTCGTGCCCTCCGAATTTCGAGTCAGGAATTGGGGGGATGGGAAGCATAGATATCACGGGAGACGGCGGAAGCAGAGCTGGCGCTGGTGCAGCAGCAGCAACGGTAACGGTGACGGGAGGTGGTGTCCCGGGGGCAGGTGGAGATGACGGAGGTGGAGGTGGTGGAAGAAGTGGTGGAGAAAGTGGAACTGGGGGTGGGTTGCCGCATCTAATATCTGGAAGCGGACAGGCCCTTCAGGGAGGAGGAGGAACCGGCCCGAGTGCCACTGCATATCATGATCACAATGTACGATTATAAAAAATGAGGAAAATTAAAGCCTGAATGAACGGCTCTCGAAAAGGTATGTTACATGCGTATTGATGGGCGGGAAAGAGACTGCGAACGAGTATTGTACAGTACCCGCAATTTGTCCCTACCCACCCACGCGCCCACGCGCCCACACTCACATGCACAAACATACATACAAACATACAAGTTCACAAACATACAGACCAGCTTCTTCACTTCTCCCCCTCCTCTCTCCCTCACCTTACCTGACCTGACCTTACCTACCCTCCCGCCGCGCTACTGCGCTACCCCTCTCATCTCATCTCATCTCATCCCCATCCCCATCCCCATCCCCTCCCCCCCAAAGAGGAATAATACTCGAGTAAAGAAAAAGAAAAAGAAGAGAAAAAAGAAAGGTAACAAAAAACCCCACCCACTCACATGCCCTCGCACCAAAATACCATAACTTCCACTCAGTGTGTCAGGTGACTTAAAACACTCCGGATACTCGAGTACTCGTACATGCACATAAGGCATCAGAGCCTAATCCTACCCATCCACAGGGAACAAGTCGCACTACCCCGCCGCACACAAAAGTAAGTATCTCTACGATAAATTGACCCCCCCCAAAAAAGCGATGATATAGATGGACGGACGGACGGACGGACGGATAATCTCCCACCCCCCCACCCAAAAAAAAAAAGGCTCAATAGAACCAACGGAAACCCCCCCCCCCTTTTTTCCGGGCATTTTCCCCACGATGGAGCTAATGCAGGTATCCAGAGTGTTTTGAGTCAGGTGACGCACTAGATTATTATTGGCCGTGAAGGGATGGTGGAGGGGGGGGAAGGGGTGGTGGAATGGAATGGAATGGAATGTTTATCCGCTCAGCGCCTAAGTCTGTGGCTTTTTTTTATGAAGAGGGGTTTTCAATTGGGTGGGATTTGATCGGTTTTCTCTCTCGTGGTGTATCGTACCGTAAAATACGCATAAGGGGTTTTCCCCCTCGCGGCGGTTCCCTGACCGACCGATTGATTGATTGATTGAGAAGTTGAGTATAGTCTATGAGTACTGTGGTTGAGAGGGAGGGGGTGCGATGTGATAGTCTACTGTGGAATCGAGTCAAGTTACTGCGGAGGGGGGGGTCATCTGGAAGGGATCGATTGGCACGGCCACCCGACGGGAGCTCCGAAGCGAAAGGGGTATCGTAGCGTGCTTTACGATACCGGTGGTGTTACTCGTACTGGTGTGATAGTGAGGGGTTCCTCGATTCTTTGTACAGTATGATACGGTAACGGTACGAGTACGAGTAGGGTAGTTTACGAGTTACTCGTTTGGTTTATCATTATAATATTAGTTGGATACGGTTATCATAGCGTTAACGGTTATAATACCGTAGTCTATCATACCAAGACCACGCTCAGCATGTCAGTTACGAGTAAAGTTATCACACAGTACGATGGCTGCACCGTGCCGCCATGTTTTATTTATGCACGCACTGCAGGAAGGTGGCGAAAGTTCGCTTAAAAGCCACAAGTAGAGTGCCCTGCCGTACTCGTACTGTACAGCACGAGCACCAGCAAGCTTCCTGACAGACAACCTTCACGCACGCCTATTCATGTTTCCCTAGACCACGAGTACTATGATACCGTACTGTGCTGTACTGTACCAACTCACTCTCCCCATCCATCCATTGATTCATGCCAGCATGCTACCCGTACCCTATCGACCCATTTTTTCCGGTTTTGGTAGCGGGGTGTCATATCATAATGTACAGTACAGTACCCCCACGGTAGTGGTATGATACCGGTACCCGTACTCGAGTAGCGAGCGACGGTAGCAACAGCAAGTACCGGTACGAGTAAAATAGTAGCCCAGTATGATACTTGGCCCGGTACTATAGTAGAAAGACAACAATATTGTTTGGGTCCCGCACTCGGACACTCCTTCCGAGCCATGATACAAGTATGATATATAGACGCGAAGACCTGTGAAGCGACAAATGGGGTATATGCCAAAATGGAAAAGGGGAAAAAAGAAAAAGAAAAAAAAAAGAATCCAGCGCAAGAGCTGAACCCCTGCCTCCCCCAATGATATGTTCCGCTTGGGATAGCCCGCTTCGGTTGGTTGGTATTGCACTTACCCGACTCGAACTTTGATATTTGGGATCTCTTGAGATTCGGTGCGGTATTGAGATCATTCGCCCTCACTCACTCACTCCAACTCTAATCCACTCGTAGCTACGGCTGCACTATCATAGTACTGTTATCGCAGCCCCCAGGTTCCAGCTGCTCAGTTTTGCTTTCTTTCTTTCTTTTTTTTCCTTTCTTCGCGGCTAGCTAGCTACGGTAGCTAGCTGGAGAGTATAATGAAAGTGCTAACTACCCCTCACCGAGACTGCCCGACAATCCATCCACGAATGGAGGGCGGAAAAAAAAAGAAGAAAAAAAAAATACTCGAGTAGACCAATCGTGAATTCACCCTATGTAATTTTTGCTCCTCCTCCTTCCTCCTCCTCCATAGCTATCATCATGTCCAGGTGAGTAGGGCGAGTACCCCAAAGGGGAAGAAATGAAGAAAAAGAAATGAAAAAAGAAAAAGCACGCAATATTGGCGTTATCCCATTTGCGCCTACTCGAGTGCCGTATCATACTGAGGGCGTGAAAGACTACCGGTATGTATCGCGGGGCGATCCGCACGGACGCGAAATTGGTATGGTGGTGATATGAAAAGCGCGCACAGTCCACTGCACGATCGAGCTGATAAAGGATGGGCGGTAGAGTATCGGTACCGGGTATGGTAATTATGAAGGGTAAAAGTCTGTCGAGTTTCCTCCTCTGGGCCCTCTCCGGAGTAGAATACGGTAGTAGTCTACCATCCAGGGACGGGGGTTCGCTCCAGCCACTGTGCCAAGAGTTGGACAGAAACCCTTTTTTCCTTCCTTCCCCTTCAGCGTATCTGGACCGCGTTACACGCACGTAATTTCAACTAGAGTTCGACCAGCATCTCGAGGCTTTGCCTGCTTGCTCGTGACATGTGCGGTATGGGATGGTATGGTGATGATCCATCCATTAGCGCAACCTCCGGCGAGTCATCACGGAATTCCGTACAGTGAATTCTGCACAGTACTTGCGGGCTCTGCTTTGGGTTGAGGGAAATAGTTGATTTGTAGATTGGGCGTCGTCGTACTGTAGCGTACTGGTGCTCCTCCTCCTCCTCCTCCTCCTCCTCCTCCTGGCAAAGACAAGAGAGGTAAAGGTAAGTAAGGTGAAGCAAGGGATTGTCGAGCGATGCACGGCGTTCTCCATTCTGGTGCTCGTGATTTCCCTCCGTAACGATTATGTTTGGTATGTTTGTGCGACTGCTGGGAGTGCACTTGGCCTTCATGACCGGAACGGTAGTGATCTGCGCTATGGTCTACCCGTGATACCTGCCCGGGCGTGATAATTACTGGTCGGATAATACCGGTATTCAATCATACTCTACCACCCTACGGTATCCATCCATCCACCCGTACTCGAGTACTCGCGCGGTAGGGTACGTAAGCAGGTGGAGACTTCCGCACAGCACCGAACGAGACCGGAACCCAATTCGCCAATACGGGATGTGTGTGATGGAAACAACGAGCTCCACCGTAGTTGTCAACACCCCCGCCCATCCCCCTTGTCCAAAACACTAAAGCACGGATTGAGAAGTGATCTTCCCTCGTGTGCGACAGTACCGCCGGCATATGTGACATGATAACCCCTTCGCGAGCTGTGCGATAAACATTCAAACTCATTCGTTCCTATTCCCAATAGGACTGCATTTGTTGCCCTGTTTGTTTGCATATTTACGCCTACTGATGTTCATGCAGTTGGCGTTATGTTACGTTGCGTTGCGTTAAATTTTGGGGCATCTTGCTTTCTGACTCCAGCCAGCCAGCCGGACGAGGGACAGACAGCAAGCCTTTTGTGATGGTCTGGGTCGTGTGCTATAAGCGATAGCGGATGGTGGTGGTGGTGGTGGTGGTGATTGTTGTCAACGAACGAATCGTCTCCCCCCCACACACGGGATAAGGTGGGAGCGGTGGGAGCGGTGGGAAACGTGCGTTGTTTAACGGGAGGGTATGGAGAGCGATAATAGTAATGCTATAGAGGGAGGGGGAGGGTGAATGGAAGGGTGAATGGTCCACTGACCGCAGGAGAGGAGGAGGAGGAGGGTGAGCAGAACGCCTTTCGCCTCGGTTGTAGGTGTATGTTTTTGAAAGTTTTTCATCCGCATCATCGTCACCATCACCGTCCCCATCTACCCGCCCGTCAATACCGAAGTGATCATAGCAAGTAAGTGCGCACCTCGCGAGGTTGACTTTTTTCTCTCTCCCTCTTCCTCTTCTTCGTATCTCCGCCCCTATTACTCACTGCGCTCTATTCTACGGTATATCCTCCTCCATTCCTTTCCAGCTGCATACCTACATACAGATACGGTAGACATGCCGTACATTCCTGACAACTTATCGTCAAAATGCTCACTCATTACTCACCCGAAATCTCGCCAAACGCGAGCGATAATCCATGATCCTCACCACTTCCCCCCACCACCACCTCAGACATCACGCACACCCACCAAATAGCAGTTAGCTAAAAATAAAACTATCATAGAAGAAACCTAAACACCCAGCCTCAGTCTCTCGTTTCACCATCACCTCAAGTGGACCCCCCTGCATATCAAAAGTTTGTTTTGTCTGCCTTTTTTTTTTTAGGGAAAAATAAAATAAATGAATAAATACCGGTAGAGGAAAACCACACACCACACATCTGGTTGCGCCAAGTGCTGCGCAAAACATCGGACGAATGTGGGGGGGTGTTGTATGTGGCGGTGGTGATGTGGCGGTAGTCAGGGTACAGTTACGGTATCTTGCTGGATTTTCGGGGTATGGTTACAGAATCTGTACGGCAGTCATAGCCCTTGCTGTTTTGTTTTTCGTTTCTTTTTTTTTTCCTTTCCATTTTCCCTCGGACCTTTCTCCCGGATGCGATGGTGAATGATACATCTTTTTTCCTTTTTCCGTTCGATTATGGTCCGGCGTGGCGGTGGGGTTTGGATGGGCGTTTCTTTGGTTGCCTTATTGAGAGGCGGAGTGATCCCTGAACAGCTGAAGCTCAAAGATGTGCAAGTTTTCCTTTCCTTTTCTTTTTCTCACCCAGGGAACGAACGGTCGGAGAATTTGCTTTTTGGCTCCCTTTCTGCGATAGTCAGAATTCGGGGGGAGGATGGGAATGGAGGGGCAAAAGGAGGGAAAAGGGAAAAGATAGAGAGGCGGTGCTTATGCATGCAGCATGCAGCATTCGAGGTTTCGGTAATTGGTGATTGAAGAGGGGGGCTGGCGGGGCTTGGTGATAAGTCGACGGGCCCGGATACTCGGACTGGGACAGTTCATCCAAGGATTGTCGTAATTTACCGTTTGCCCTATGAGCAAGAGTATTCTTTTATCGATTATCGCTGTTGAGGCCGATGAGGTTTGGGCTTGTTTGTACGGTGCAGTTATGGGGGTTGTGCATGGTGCGGTATTGCTGTCGCGAGGGTTTTTTTTTTTTGTTGGGAACAAGTGGATTCTGTTGCTGTTCTGTATGTCAGATTTATGTTTAATGGATACTGTAGGTACGATAAGGTGTGTTCTGTTGTATGATATCGAACATGGACGATTCGGTGGACACGGTAGATACGGCAGATCCCTCCTCCCCTGAAGGCTCGGAAATGCAATTGTGCTGTGTGCAGCCGGGATCTCCATAAGCGTTTTTTGTTTGGGTGGGTATATGTTTCTCCCATCCCACGCTCCCTCTAAATTACCCTCCCCTCCCAAACCTTATGATACCGGTACCGGTAAATGGGCTTGCGCAATTCCAGACAAGGAATCCAAGTACTCGTACTCGTACTAGTACAGTATTCGAGTACCGGTACCGTTATTAAACTCGAACACCTTTACCGCACCATTTGGGATGGCCGGGTGTATGGATGTGTAAGGATGGATAAAGTTTTTGCGGAGTGGTAGAAAACTTGGCTGTCAGGCTGCTGCGCCCGTATGGAACGCTGGATGGGGTATCGCACTCTACTGTTCTGCGTGCCCCTAGCTTCCTGCTGGCTGGTTTTGTCTTGTCTGCGGGTGGGTGTGTATGGTGTCTGGTAGCTGTATGGCCGTTTCGTCCCGCGTATCGCGGAAGATGAAACGCGAGCACGGATCACAAGGTGGTGACACCGGTTGAGAGACAGCTCTGGATTCTGGGAATCAATCCTCCGATGGCCCGGGTGGGAGCACTCGAGTGCAGTGGACCGTGTACTGTACGTGTACTTCGTGCTTTACCCCTCTTCCTCCAGGAACGCCAATCACTCGGCTCTGCGCCTACCGGCATGCAATCAGTCGGCATTTTGCAGGACCATAGCCCCAAAGTGACCCAGCCTGCCCGTGCTGAAGGATACTCACACTACTGTAGAGCGGATTACCGATGGCGGCGCTGCGGGATATCATAATTATTGTGTCTTTCTTTTTCCTTTTTTTCTTTTGCCTCCGGGGCTGCAATCAGGCATCCTTCGCCCTCCTGTTGCTTGCTTTTCCCCTCCCCCCGTCCCCCCCGATACCGGCGCTGTGCTTACCTGGGCTCTTTTCCATTGCCCCGAATGCTTCCGATTGCCCTTTAGCCTTCATACATCCGAGGCAAATCAATCACCTCCTGCATATTCTTCAGCTACCCACTGCTAACGACGACATCACCACCACGCATCAATTTCCTTTCCCTTCACTTCCTCCTTTACCACCCCCTAACCTGACCTGACCGCACTCCACTCACTCACACACTTTCCTCTGTTCCCACCCTCCCTCGGCGAGTACATGAGGATTACCTGCTTGCCCCACCGAGAATCTTGTACTGTAGCCTCACCCAATCCTGCTGCGTCGGCCTTCTGCACCTTAATTTATGAACAGATGCCTTCCATGGTATGTAGTCACGCGAGAACGGCTGCGGGGCCGACTGCACGTTCGATTGGCGGATGCATTGGATCGCGAGCGCAGGAACGGGTTCTGGAGCTGACGGGCGGACCGACTGACGAGGCTGTTTTTTGTCGCTGCTATTCGCGTCTCATGGGACAAGGCTTTTCATTCGCCACGATGACGACGGCTCTCTGGTTGCTGCATGTTCGTTCTCCCTCCCTCCCTCCCCCGTCCGTGAACCTGGTGAGGGTATTCACTGGTGTCTTCCCTCTTTTTTTTTTTTTGCCTTACTGTACTCGTACTGTAGATTTGCTGTGTTGCGGTTGTTGTTTGTTTCGTTGTTCATCTTCGCTTGAGATCAGGTGCTGGGCGCGGGAAAATGGACAAGAGGGGAATTAATCATTAAGATCACCGTAAAAGTTATTATCCTTTTAACTTGTCTGGTTAGTAGTTAGATCCGCGCTATGCTCTTTTGGCGGGGACTGTTAGGCGCAGGGGTCCACCGACTTCAGAGCAACACCAATCAACTACAGGTCCTCATCTTCTTCAAACAAGAGTGGCACAAACAAATATCACTTCAGCGAATCCCATCACCCTATCGCCGTGCACTGGGTCATTCTCAAGCTGAAAATAATAATAAAAAAAAATAACACCACCCTCCGAACCTTTCCCACACCCTTTCCACTTTGGCCCCTCTTCCCGGAATGGGATCTCTCTCTTTTTTTTAAACGAAAAAAATAAAGGAAGGAAGGAGTGGATGGACATAATGGAAGGAGCCCTGGCAAGGATCTATCTTCCTAGAGGACGGAAGATCGGTTATTATTTTAAAATCCTATTTCTCATTTCGGCCTGGGGGCGTCAGAAATAATGGATAAGGGGTGATACCTAAGGTTTAGCAGAGTGGCGGTGAGGGCCGGAGAGACGCAGAGCAGACTCAGTGGATCATGGGAGAAGTGCCAGAGTCGAAACTTCTATACGCAGGTCCGGCATCAATTTGATTCGGGGGGAATATTCCCGGATTGATACCCCAATCCCGTCCAACCTCGCCGAGAAGGAGGGGGTCACATATCTTCCTTCGGTCAGGAGTGAGCTCGCTAGTCTGAATTGAATATTATCATCTTTCGTTGTTGTCTGCTATCACAAGGCACTGATCCGGTATACGGATTGTTAAGTCCGTAGTGTAGCACGCGTAAGTGCTGCATATCCAATTACGATTTCACTGATATCTCGTTTCTTTGCTGCTCTCACTCTCAGCCCCCTCCCTGATGCTCCTCTTACTGCATATTCCCTCTACCGCTTCCCACCCCCCGCCCCTTTCCCCGTCTTTACCAAGTTCCCTTTGGAGATTGTTACGCCAGTGCTGAAAATTGCATGTTGCTCACAGCTCGCCATACGCAGGAACGGTAATGGGGGCTGCAAGGTACCCTCCGCAAATGAGTCGAAAAAAAGAAAATAAGGCTTCCCTCTCCAATGACAACCTACACTAAGGCAAGCTGCTCTATACTAGATGCTTACTCTTGGGCAAGGTCTATGAAGCTCTGCAGGAGAGCAACATGAAGAGGAAGAAGAGCTAGGAGGGACATATCTGGTCCTCCGCCGTAACCCCTCATCTGGAAGTGCAACGGTTCTCTGGACGCCCCGTGTGGGAAGAATATCTCCCCAATGGCGCACATCCTATGCGCATGTGTGGCAAGGGACTTACCCTTTACTTCGGGTCTTCTATGGTCTCATAATTGGATGCATACGTTATCTATTGTTTTCTGAATTTCTCTGAATCGGGGCGCGTACATTACAGTATCGACCATGATTTTGCACTGGGCATTATCCGATATTTGCCTTTCACGTTTTGTCTGGGATGGCAAAATGCTATCCAAATTTGCTTTTGAACGGTGTGGAAGGAGGGGGTAGTTTATTTTATTTCGTTTTTCCAAATTTTTTAGCTGTGTGCCGGTGGGGGGGAGAGGGCATCGAGAAATCGGGTGGGATATTTTGATATTTTATTTGAAATTATTTCACTTTTGGACACTGGGAAGTCTACTTTGGGCACTAGAGTAACATAATCGAGGCCCACACTCGCACAAAAAGCGCAGGACGCAAGAAAGGAGGGGTTCATTTGCACCGGCTCAATCAGAGAGGGCAGATCAAAGGAGGGGATTTGACGAGAGCCTGTGGTTAGATAGGTGGTTATACTCGGAGCATGGGTGGGACCCAAAAGCCACTACCGAGAGCAGTAAGAAAGGTCAAAGGAAGAGGAAATTCGGAAGGGGTCAAAAAGGGCTCTAGGCCTTCGCTCTCTCTGCCACCCACACTTATTCATACCCCCCGCCCTCCCTTCCCTCCCTCCCTCTTTTCTATGGCAGCTCCTCTTATCTGACCTCCATATTCGTACTTAACCAGAACCCTGCCAGCCATCCCAGAAAACCTTTCTTCCTTACCCCCCGGTGCGGGGA
>NW_003298755.1:2720730-2722357 GCF_000151645.1 Tuber melanosporum
GCTGGCCCATAACGTTTATTAATGTTTAGTACATTTAAAATTCAACGTTCTTTGTCAATTTGCTACCAACATCTATTCCTCTCGTTATTACCCCTCCCTTCCCTCCCCCCTCTCCTCCTCCAGCATTACAGCTACCTTGAACACATTGCACTGCGACCTGGAATCTTGGTATTAAGACCACCACCCCTTCCTCGGTATCCCGTCTTCATAGGCGTTTGCTACTCCTTCCCTTTTCTATATGTCGAGAATGCCGGCCCTACTGCTGCCGGATACTGCTGCGCCGTTTGCGCCCCGCTCGTCACCAACAGTCGTCCTCAATACAACAGTTGACCCGTGGTTAACCGCTACCTTGAAGAGGATCAACCGAATCAAGCGACCACTCAACAGTGTTCCCCAGCACATGAAATGCCTGACGGAGACACTATCGCAGGACTCAGCTATATGGAACCTGTGTAGTCTCATGATACCGCGTGCGCCTGAAGCCGAGCTCGAGAAGCACAATCACCCTCTCCTGGATGCCCTCTTCCGATATCAACTGTTACACATTCAAGCCTATGTTGTTCACATTGACCTGGTTATGTCAAACGAAATCGCATACAAGCTTTCACCTGAGACAATAAAGGAATTGATCGAGTACCACAAAGACATCTACCTGATCGACCAGAAGTCCTGTACTTGGCATTGGACTGAGAAAGAGAGTCAAATGAAGAGACTGCATGAGGAGTTTGTGCAGACAGTGAACAAGTTTGTTTATCGAACAGATGTTATCGCGTTGGAAGGTATGGAGGACGATGGGGCCGGTGAGTTGCTCTGCGGGCGGAGCGATGAGGTTAGAGGCCTTGTGTTGGGTTTCTTCCTACCGTTGTTGCCGCCTCCACCACGAATTGTCGACGTTGTGCGAGCCCCACCACCACTGCTCCCGAGCTCGCCTGGAGCTGCCGGCTGGTGGTCTCCAACACCGCCTGCACCACCACCATCCCTTCCACCACCACCACCCGTCGAGGCATGGAGGGTGCTCCCATCGAGCCCTGACACAGACAGTCCAACAACGAATACAGCACCATACCAATCCAGTTGGGGGGCTATGGGAATGTCAGAGGTGCCAAGCATGAACTCACCGGCTCAGCACCACCAGCAGCAGCAGCAGCAGCAGCAGTATTCTTCTCAGCCGCCATCGCATCAACTCCCGCTGACGCAACTTCCTCTGCCCAGTCTTGTGGCGCAACAGTGCAGCACTGGCAGCGGATTCGGGGGGTTCGGTTGGGACAGGTATCAGGAGTATGCAACTATCATGTAGCCATCACGGAGGGGCTTAGATGGTGGGGTTAGCGGTGATAGTGGTAGTGGACAGCAAGAGCAGCAGCAGCAGCAGGGACAGGGGCAGGACAACATGACTGAGACTGGTTTTCAAGACGTATGGAGGGGAAAGGAGCGGTATGGCGGGAGCTGGGAGTGACAGACAACCTGATACTCGATGCGCTTTCTTTTTTTATTATTATTACTTTTCACTTCATCTTGTATCATTTGGCGTAACACTATGTGACGCTTTGTAATGTAATGATCCCTCCTCGGATAGTTGGTTCTTGGCGATAGGGAACAATTCGGGCGTTATGTGGCTACCCCAGTA
>NW_003298755.1:2723178-2748595 GCF_000151645.1 Tuber melanosporum
TTTTACCTTGTTTATTGGGCGGGCTTTTTGTTTTTTTTTGCGTTTTCATCCCCATAAGACGGTCGCAGCAATGCCGGAAAATACCAAAAATATTCCCATCATAACAGAACCCCCCCCATTTTACATATATTATATGAAAAGGGAAAAAAAAGAGAGAGGCTGAATTTTTTCTTTTTCTTCTCCGCTCTCTTTTTTCTCCTGGAGTTTCGATTTCACCCTAACACTTTTTCCTAACATTCCCCTCTTTCCTGTTTTATATCTTTTTTATCTTTTTATTATTAAACTGGAAAAATAGGGCTTTCTTGTTTTCCTTACCCTTTTCACTTTTTTATTTTCTCTGCGCGAACCGAAGGTACGGGATTATGGGTATTAACGGTATGATACTTGGGTGGGTGGTTTTTCCGCATAGCGTGGTTTCTTTCGATTTTTTGTTATCAACATCCTCCTGTATTTCAACTTTTTACCCTATTTAGCGAGCGAGCAAAGCGTTGTTTTTCCTTTCCTTTCTTTTTCCCCCTCTTTTCTGCACAGTTGAGTAACTGGTATTTCTTTTCTGTGTCGATCAGGGTGGTCTTTATGTATTTAGCTAGTGTAGTTTTTGTATGAATTGTACGCTGACATTGGGGGAATCTTGGTGTTGCATCTGCTCTTTCTCCTCCTCCAAAAGAGGAGGAGGTTGTCCGCATGACTACTTACTGGTTATCGTACGTATAGGATAGTGGAGTGCCCGCTGGGGGGGCCTTACATACAGACAGATGGGAAGACATGACAGATACCGCGCGTGAAGGGAGGGGGGGGGATGGGAGGGGGTGTTTTTTTGCTTCCCCACTTTCTCTACCCTCTCGTGATCTCATCTGAACCTTTATGCGTGAGTGAGCTCACTAACTCACTCACTTCAGCCTGGAGAGGCGGGGATAGCGGGCGAACTGGAGGAGGGGGGTTCAACCCCCAACCTCGTGATTTTATTTTTTCCCTTTTTCCCCCAAAGAGAAAGAGGGGGCTCTTCCTTCTCTCCTAGTACTGGTATTGGCTCGCCCGCCCGCCTGCTTACCTGACTGATTGGAGTCAATGCTGATGCCGGCATCAGCAGCAGCAATAGGGGCGGATGAGGGAAGGGAGGGGAAGGGAGGGTTTTACTGTCCAGTATCAGAAGTACCGGTACGTCTCATTTGTCCTCTGGAGGATTTCTGAACAGAGGGAGGAGGGAGGGATGCTAGGATCTAGGGTCATGGATTCATGGAATATGACTCGCAGGTTTTTTGTTTTTATTATATGGTAGTGTGTTATTCGTCAACATGGGTTTTTTGTAGGGGTTAATTGGAGGTTTTTCTCCCGCTTTCTCGGAATTGGGGGATGGGGGGATGGGAGGTTAGGGATGGGAGGTTGTGCCAGTGGTTGGATGAATGGATGGACGGGTCTCCGGGGTGGGAAGTCAGTTCAGCCACCGGGATTCGTTGAGTGGTGGGGGGAATCGGATGGGAATGGGAGAGAGCCTTAGAGGGGTAGGGTGGATCTACGAGTTTTATTGATGTTAGATTAAACCGAATCGCCGGCGGTGGAAGGGGGTTATCCTATGGTTTTGTGAAATTCGTTCGCTCTGTTTTTGATCTTCGGAGGGGAATTTTTCTTTCTTTTCTTTTCTTGGGGGGGGGGGGTAGGGTCCCGTAGGAACAAATTTATTCATCTGTGGGCACATATGTATTATAATGACATGTAAGTGTGTACAGTACCGATATACCAATAGGTATCGCATCGTAGGTATGAGTAGGTATACATCGTAGGTAGTCAGGCATAACTTAGGGTTAACCCGCCTACCTGCTCAGCTGCCCATTCCATACTACCATAAAACGGACAGTTAATACAACCGATGATAGATACCCAGAAAATAACTTGTTACAAAACCCCTCTCACTTTCTTTTTCTGTTTCTTTTTTCCCCCTTTCAATTCCATCAGGCACATCATTTCATGCCTTAAACCTAATGCATTCCATCTTTCCACTCTCACAATCCTATCCATCTTTCTCCAATATCACACACAGGCACCCCCCCCCCCCAACAATAGTACCCCCAACCTTAATTCCACCCAATAACTCCCCACCCAACAACTTCCCCCTCCCCCCTCCCCTTCTCATCACCCGCTTCTCCTTCTCCTTCTCCTTCTCCTTCTCCTTCTCCTTCCCCTTCTCCCTCCCCAACAATAACGATGCTAACCCCCCGCCCAATGATGCCTTTGCCCCCCACACCAAGTACGAGCTCCTCCTCCAACCTGACTACCTCCTCCTCCTCCCCTCCTCCTCTTGGCAAGAGCACGTCGTGCAGGATTGTGTTATGCACTCCGAGCGGGTCGTGCGCGAATTCACTTTTTTTTTTTTTTTTTTTTTTTGGTTATTGAAATCAACAAAAGGGATCGGTGATGGTAGAGGGAGGACTTACTGGATTCTCAACCTACAGACTGCATTGATTGTGGAAGTTGAAATTGAAGTAGAGGGAGAAGGAGGAGGAAGAAGAGGAGTGCTATAGCTCAAGATTGGAGTCTTCCATTGGCACTTTACACATGTGGTGGAGGTGGTTTGTGCGTTATTGCTGCCGCTTCTGCCGTCGTCTTCCCCATTGCCCGGTGGGGAGGAGGAGGAGGAGTTGGCCTCGTTCGTGAAGAGTACTTGCCCGGTCCATGCGCTGTGGGGTGTGTGCGGGCTCTGCAGGGTCGCGACTGTCAATATTTTCCGTCAGTCCCTATATTTTTTATTTTGTTTCCTCCCCCCCCCTCCGTTCCCACTATTTTGCCCTATCAGCGTTGTATTGGTGGGGTGGGGAGGGAAGGGAAGGGAAGGGGAGTATATCGCATACTTGCCCCTCCGCAGGATGGAGCTCTATCCGATAGACACATTTCCGTTTTCTATTTATTCTCTTTCTTGAAATTCCCGTTTCGTCCACTGTTTACTTTGGCCCGGGGGGGGTTTTTTTTTTCTTTTTCCCTCGATGTACAGTATTTTTAACAGTTTCTGTTCTGTACCTGTGCTCTGCTTCACCCGCCTTCCTATCGCGCAGAGAGGGGTATGATAGGTAGGTGGTCTAAGTAGGTGTGATATGGTTGTTAAAGAGGAAGAGGAAAAAAAGCTATCTATTCGATAAAGGAAGAGAGAGAGAGAGAAAGAAAGGAGGCTTTTGCAGATTATCACCATCTTTTATGTATTCGGATTATCGAAAACCGGTACAGTACGAGTACAGTACTATAACTATGAGTTGGTTATGTATGTATCATCGCAGCCATATTTTTTTTTTTGAGCGGGTTTGAGAGGGATGATGAGATGGGATGGGGGGGTTACTGCTTCCGGGATTACTTTCGGGTTTTTGTCCATGGTATTATACAGTACTGTATGTACGGTACTTGTTCAGTATAGGTGGCGGGTGCTCGGGGTGTAGTTTGATTTGGGTGGGTAAGTGGTATCCGGTGGAATCTTTCTTTACTCTGCCGTCTACTCTTTTTTTTTTTTTTTTTCTTTTTCTTTTTTTTTGATGTCGCATTATCGTGCCTATAATACCAACTATAGTGTACGAGTACTGTGCACCGGTATATTGCTCTAACCAGCGCGGCCGGGTTTGAGGTTGGGCGCTTTGCGATTTAGTTTAGCTTGTTCGACTTGGAATCGGGCGTGGGAGTAATTAGTAGACCAAGTTAGTTGTCAGTTCGGTGCGGTGCTGTTGTCGCAGGACCACACGTTTTCTCTGTCGCACCATGTGTGACCGCCGGGGTTCATATTAGCGGTCATAGCTGCTATAGTGTAATACAAGTGGACTGACTACCGGTACTATGATACTAAACTACACTATAAAGTACCGTACTTTTATATGATTGTTTTGGAAAAGCCTTCAAAACCTGCCCCTAGCGCAAATTCTTGAGAAGCAGACATATCACCGGCGGAGAAAAGTAGGATAAAAGGGATCACGAATGAAAATGGAATAAAATAAAAACCTCGATTCAAAACCTCGTCCCTCGACCGCATGTACGAGTACTGTACTGTACTGTACTGTACTGTGCAGTGGGGTATAGTTACTCGTATCATACATACACATCATACATACATGCAAACACACGCACCGCACACACGCGCATTGTAAGGCGAAATAAACGGGTACTTCAACCCTCTCCCATCCATGTTTGAAAGGCACACGGGTGAGTCGACGCTTTGTCCTTTTATCGTGAAACTCTCTGCGAGGTATGATGGATATAGTTCAGTCGTGTCGTTTATAGAACAACCCTAACCCAACTAGCAACCGCAGAACAACGCTGTGCTTTTGCTTATCCCTTATCCATCCGGTCGGTGGGTCGGGTTCGTAATGCGCCGGTTGGTTTACAATGAGCTTGGGCGCTATTATTAGTTTTTTTTTTTTTGTTTTGTTGCCGTCGCAGGGTCCTCGGAGTTAGACTAAGTTATTGATTGATTGATTGATTGATTGATTGATTGATTGATTGATTGATTGATTGATTGATTGATTGATTGATTGATGGATGGACATCGATTTCTGCCTGCGTACCGAGATTTTCACGGCGGCTGAGTATGATGCAGTACCCATCATTCATACAAGTGTTATAGCTGAACCGTGCAGATTACTAAGTGTAAGAAGGAGTCCATGATTACAATGAGGACGTTTCGAATTTTCAGCCTGCTGGTGATGACATGCAAGTGTAGATGCAGTCTGGTTGCCAGTTGCGGCTGTTGATGAGTTTTCTCCTTGACGGAACAAGCGAGCGGGGAATCTGTTACCGTAATCGTCCAAGTCCTTGAGCATTGCAGTGTTAGGGAGGTCCATTCTGATCGCTTCATCATTAAATTTATTTGTCTTGTCTGCGAGAAATGATTTCAACATTCCCTCGGCCCGGACTGTGGCATGGGGGTGACGATGGCGGTCGTCGTGGTGGCGCCCCCGACTGATTCACAACGTGCCAGAACCAGCGCCTTGGAGCGACCAGGTTGGGTGGGCGTTTGACAACAGCCACGGATCGGTGGCGCGTGGTTCTAACTATGATAAGGGCTCAGACGGGTAGAAGGCAAAGTTCCTAATATTTCACCTTTCTGCCCAGCGTTCGAGGTAAAAAGTGAGACCCCGGGGAGCGCAACTTCACGGAGCAGGCCATGATACCCGGTTTCGTTTTGTTTTTTCCGCTCTATCTCAAATTTCCCTTCGTACTGTGCAGCACATGGACCACCGCGAGGAGCAGTATCCTGCGCGGGCCCCCTCCGTATTTCAAGACATTGGTTTAAAATTACGCATTGATTAAGCATAAACCTTTCGTGGAGTTCTACAAAATGCAAACGGGTCGAGAGCTGCGAACTTCATTCGTAGCGAACAAGATAGCATGCGAGAGAGATTGCATGTTCAGCTGGATCTGGCCAACCTGTTGCCAAGCACAAACTGCTGGCGAAAGGGGCGATCGGCATCATTACCTATCACTCACTGCTTACCTCATCGAGACTTCCAGAGCCTCCAAGTGGCAGATTAAATCCCCAGCGATGGCTATCATGGGCAGCTCGGGTCCCCCGCAAATAACTTTCCGCCAAAGGGTTTCATATCGTTTCTTTGTTAAGCCTAGTCGTTCCACTAAACACCAGACCCAACCTCATTGTCCCAGATTTTTCCCGAAGCACTTCTGGCTGGAAGGGCGTGATTGGGTACCACCGCAAGTTGGTATTCTTTCCCCCAACCACTATAGATTAGCACCTCTCTTTCCGCTTGATCCTGCCAAATTCCTAAAACGCCCCCCCTAAATATCACCCCCCGGCACGGTTTTCTTCAAGAGTCCAAACAGACTGCTAGCACCCCAGCTTGTTTAAACAAGGTTTATCATGGCGGCCAATGGAGGGTGGGCTCGATGAATCATGGCTTGTCATGACTCATGATTCGTCGAGCAATCAGCCTTTGAACCCCGCCACCCCCCTTGCCATCTCGTGGGAGCCAGCCAATCGAGTGACATTCCGTGAGCTGGAGTCAGAGGCTGCCCCTGTAGTCCGGAGTTTTGGGCTCCGGGGGATACGAGGGATTGAGCCGGACGTGACATTTCTGGAAAGCCTCCCGGGGTCCCTATTCCCCAGCAGATACTATACAGAAATGAACGGCATCCGCCAGGAATGTGCACACACATGGATCCTGTTTTTTTTCTTTCTCGTAAAGCCCAATTTCTGTTGCTGCTCTGATAAACCTGTAACATGACCCATGACGTAAAGGAGCTCCCCCACATTGCTGCCGGGGCCCATGTGCATCGTGGTAGATATCTTCGTGTGCTGGTCAAACCCCAGAGTTCTTCGCTAATGCGCTCGACTGATAATCCTCATGTACGCCTATCTGCAGCCAGGACGCAGATTCTCACGGGGGTGACCTAGGAATATATGTATTCTGCTTGGAGAAAACGTCCGTGCTAACAGACTTCCTGCGAGGCATCGTATCATATCATACCATATCATAAGCATAGTACAGAAACAAACCACGCGGTACAGAATAAAGTGCCCATAGCCACACCCCAGACTTGACGTTGCACTTTATAGGATCGCCGATGTCAGTTAGGGCATGCGCGGGCATGTCTGTACTCGAGTGCCTCTGCTGACCCCCATAAAACATGTTGGTTTGTGCTCCCTTCAGCGGAGTGTGCCGTATTCCGAGATGCTCTTCACACTGCCTATTGGCCCGCGGGGAGGTGTCAGCTTGGCCTCTTTCTGAATGGTAGTGCCTGGGGTGAGATTGAGTCCGCGGGTACGCCGGCCCAGTCCGGGACTACAGTTTTGAAAAAAACATTTGTATATTCTAGTTTGCCACCCCACGGTCTCATTTGCAAAAATTTAGTTGCGGCTTGCTTCGGCCCATCCGCAGACTTAATCTCACCTATGTGCTCGGAGATAAGATACCGGTATGGGTCGCTGCAATATGATGGTAAGGGTTAGAAACAAAAAATGGGTGTTCGGTTGAAGCTTACCCATTCGTGTTGGAGAAATAGTGCAAGTCTTCTCAGCCTGCTCTAGACCCTTGTTTAGTAAACAGCGCTCCAGATCCGCCATGACTTCTCTTTCTTTTTCTTTCCTGTACAAAAGACTGAAATTCGCCTTATTTCCTAGCTACCTACATACCACCCCCGATGCAGGCCCGACAGTTACCTACGTGGAGGAGTGGAAGCTGGATCCACTGCCATAGCGAACGCAGCAGCAGCAAAGCATGGCTGCAGTACCTATTCGAAGCGATGCACCATTGCGGCGGTTGAGGTCCTAGGGATTGCCAGGTGTTCCTAGGCTGTGGCCATCACATCAGAGGTATCACTTCCGTGAGTTTCTCCCCACTCTCCGATTTGCAATGAGGCGAGTGACACTTAGTGACTTCGATTTCGAGCATGTCATCGAGGCTATAGACTTGGAAACGAGGAGTATCGTATGCGCTCGGTCACTGGGATGTTGGCACTGTTTCGGGTGCCAGACTGCCTGGTCTTCTACGTGGCCTTTAGTTATGGGGCGGGATAGTACCAGGCTCCATTGTTCCAGCATCCGCGGCAGGGAAAAAAAGAAAAAAGAAAATCCGATACAGTGCACAAGCATCTTATGACGTCCGCAATTGCAGTAACTGACTACTGATTCCAGGAATGACCGGGAGCTCCGGGTGATGATCTGTGACCCTCGGATTCGCTTCTTGATTGCGCATGCAACTGATTGAACAGATTTTTTTGCGTTTTGTGGGTGCACGTATACCCATTCAAAGATCTATGATACCTGGTCTTTCACCATTCAGTCGGAATCAATGAGGGGAGAAATAGTCTTAAGTAGGGTTAGGATCAAACCGAAACCGGGAGTTGGGGAAAGTAGTACAGTGACCTTCAAATATGCCCGTTCAAATTGGTGCCTTAATTCTCCAGCCCAACGAGGTCATTGGGGGTCATTCGGAATCCCACATAAGTCGTCGCTCCCTCACCTGGGGCTTTGGGCATCTCCTGCGTTGCCCGGAGCCCGGAAGTGGGCAAAAGGGGTCTCGAAGCCCCGACCCCCGCAGATAGGAGGAGAGTGGAGATACTGCAGCAATTGCGAGGGGCGTATAGTGTTGAGGGCGCAGATCTCGGAACGCCCAAGGTGAACTCCGGGGGCACTCGGCTCGCGGTACTAGGAGTACCGGTAGGTTAGGCTCCCAGTGTTTAGGAACCCGGGGAAATATTGTCAAAACTTGTGAAAAACCAGCTTAAGGAGAGATCATCCATTCTCCTGGTGCCCGGTAGTCTAGTAGGTATGAAGGATGGAGAGAATCCCTTGCCTCCTTCCTTCCTCGAATCTCACATTATTTTTACCCCGCATTGGCGACAGCGCTTAACTGTGGGAGGAAAAGAAAAAGAAAAAGAGGTGGTGCAAGCATATTAGCAATTTTGTGACCTCACAAATAAGAAATATTTGGATCGCACCTTTCTCTCTCTTCGGAGGTTCCTTTCCACCCAATTTAGTTAGCTAACAGCTGTAATACTGTACCTGTACTAGTACTTGTAGAAATATTTGAGGAAGGGGGGGGGGGATATTGTAATTCTTTCGAATTTTGTCGGTTCTCTCCCCTGATAGCTCCGAGCGCACAGACCTTTAATTCAGTGATAATAGATTTTGCATCACCAATAGTCACTCATTTCACCCCTATTCTGACTCCTTTACGAGCCAAATTATCACTCGGCCGTCGCTAGGAGTAACCATATAGTGTGTAAAACAAAGATTTCAACTCTATCCCGCGAATTGTGCGCAATGAGTAGAATAAGGATTAGAGGAGTATGGGGCGGAGATTTGGGTTTTTCGCCAATCTATAACCCGTCTGGAGTAGCATGGGAGAAATTGAGGTAAAAGTGTCTGACGTAGTTAGGAAGCAGGCGCTTATATAGCAGCTCGCAGGGGAAAGGCTGGAGGATACGGAACACTTACGACGCAGGAATGGTAGAAGTGGAAAAACCGAATACTCCTTAATGTACCCAGCATGTCAACGACTTCTATCTTCCTTTCCTACTACTTCACAAGTTGCTAACGTGTTTTCAATGTTGAGCACATCTATGATTTTTAATTTGCCACTGATAAATCAGTCTCCGTCTTAACCTGAATTTGGCATCAAATGTGGAGTGGAAAGCTGTCTAGGGTGCGGTACAAACAGAGGTGGGGGTTTAATTTGTAATCCTTAGCGACGTATACACACCCATGTACGCGCTTCTTCCAAGATGTCAGGGCCTGGCTCGAGCCTAATGGCAACTTGATTAAGAGATACACATACGATGATAATATTATGGGAAAAAAACAAAACCCACGGTCTTGGGGATGGAGGTAAAGTTGGATGTATACTAGAAAAAGGGCAAATTGGATTTGATGTCCTAACTAGGAATACGGTATGGCACTGTCTAACTCATCTCGCCTTCTGCTCACTAGTTTACTCATCTCGAATATTGAACAGAGCTCCATGTGCAAGGGTGGGAACCTAGGGAGGAAACAATAAAACATGGAATCTCATGCCCCCAAACGATCGGGAAGCCCGCAACCTAACACACTTGTGAGGGACTCTACCCAAAATTCAGTAGTAGACCATCATTGGCGAAATATCATATGCTCTCCTATCAAAATTTAATAGAGTTTGATACCGAACCATAACTCATGACGTGGGGGATTGGGTACTTTGAGTACTCAGAGCAACGTGCTAGGACATTGTAATCACCTCTCGAAGTAAGGTACTGTGTACTGTATTTTCCTTTTTTCTTGCAGACGAGAGCTGAGATTGCGGTAATTTCTCTACCTCTCTATCTCTGAAGGGGAATTTCAACCACAAAGCAGATGGCTCTTGCATTCGAGCACTTACCGCATGCCTGAGATGAAAATTCGCCTCCTGACCGAGAAGGAGGTAAGGAGGAGCAGGATTTCGGTGAGAACCCAGTTATCTAACCTGCCGCCTTCGGGCATTTGCCAAAGAAAACCGTCAAGCTATATTATTTTAGAAATTTATACGATAAAACCCCCCACAAAACTTTCTCGGACCGGCTACTACATACTGCACTCGACTGCGCGGGGACAGCCTCTACATATGTAAACCACATGAGATGGGTTTCTCAACACTTGTTGGCACGCCCATTCCAGTCCTACGCTGAGAATAGAGACGCAAACTGTAACACCTTAGGACCGACAGGTTTAAAAACACATTCTGCTCTAAAACAAGAGATTTATTCTAGATAACTTATATCGGTAATATTTCCCCCCAATTCCTCCCAGTATTTCCATTTCTCTAGATTTTTACCTAATTGATTTGTATCATGCTGTATTTCTTGTAAAACTAACAGCATTGAGATATGGTACCATCTTCTTCCCTAACAACACCTTTTATTTTACTACTAAGGGACTAGGTATTAGAGCAAAGCTGTTTTTTGCTTTTGCAAATTTTTTGATTAACTTTATCGCGGCAAAAGATGCCATAAATGATAAATGAGCTCGCACTGTACGGAGGTACTGTATGATACGGCTCATAAGTTTTGTATGTTACACTAGTGGCTCACACAACCCACCACTGCCAGCATAACATACAAAACTTAGGCGCTGTGCTATGCCTCCGTAATAACAACCTGAAAAGGGGAGCCACCATTATAGAATGCTCTCACATCATTTAAATTTGTAAATCAGCCACACTTCTTTTTCGCAAATCAAACCTTCCAGCTTTCCTCTTCACTTCTACCCAGTATGCCCTACAAGGAAGGGAGAGTCAACTCATCTACTCGAGTATCATAGCTGGAAAGGAAAGGAAAGGAAGCTCCAGACATGCCAAAAGCCAGTGTTTTCCACAAAAACGGGGTATTTTTTATTCTAAAATCATATCTTATTGTTTGCATAGCGCAAGGGTCTTGCAACGGGCATGGCCCAGAAAGTGATAGTATGATATGATAAACAAAGAGAATTACGGGCCGTTCCGCAAGAAGGCGATCTATAAACTCTCTCAAGGCGTGGTGGGTGGTTCATAGTTGAGATAAACCCCGGTTTATAGACGTGCAGCGCCAAACGGTACTTACAGATTAATTGTACAGTAAGCTAGGCCGAAAGGGGGGGAACTTTAATGTTTAAAAGACCTAGTTTTCCACGCGCAGGCCATAACGATACCATACCGTAGTATTATAACGGCAAACAATTCTCCCCAATTCACGCCTGCCAACCAGCTCACAAACTACAAGTATCGGGCCTGCCGTCGCCCAAGGCTCATGTCATGATACGAACCGCATCGCGCAAAAAACCAGCCTCTCAATCCCTTTGCTCAGCCAGCCGGTGGAAAACATAGGCTTCAAGCTATGGCAGAACTTTGTTTTTTGCCAAGTCGCGAGTCTTGTGCGACATGCATGATGGATCACTCTTGAATACTATTATACTACTAGATTCTTGCAGCGTAGGGGTGTAGTAGTAGCACCTCCAGGTATATATATGTCGAGAAATCAACACTAAAATTACTAATGATAGAGCTTGATGAGCCGGCGCGGTGTTCAGCAGGACCATCCCCCGCAGCGGGTGAGGGAATTACGGATTCACATTTTTCTCTTATCATCGCCCGGGGGCTCGAGTCGGTGAATGACGAGAGTATCATATCCTATTCCTCACCATAGTGTGCGGGTCAGCACGGAGGAGAGGGTGGGGGGGGGTAAAATAGAGTTCTGCCCTTGAAGACCAAACGTCCACTGATTGCTGCTGTTAAATTATTATGATATCTAGCGGAACATCTATCGGATAACCCCCCCCCCCCAACACTCAAGCTGACTAGAAGATTCGGGTAGGTTGAATACCAGATTAGGAGAATCAAATCATGATATGAAAGACGCGGGTATCATAGTTACTTATATCTCGAAAGTACAATACCGGTATATGATCAAGCGGACCGTATCCACCACACACCTCCACCCGCACATCCGGAAAAAACTAACGATGAACCCGGGAAATCACCCCAAGTTATCATTCACACAACTAATTGTAACTTATTACTTCGCACCTCCTCCGATACCAGAATTCACCGGGCCATCTCGTAGACGCAATCCAGTCGCACGAACACCCCACCCGAGCAATTACGCACGCGCACACGGCTACCATACGGCCCGCCAAGCTACTGGATGTACGATATCATGAAGTCAGCGTATTATCATTCCGGTCCCTTATCACCAGGAAGGCGCCAAGAAACCCCCCCATACCAACCCTGCCAAAGTACATGTAAGTGTGTTCGGCCATAGAACGATGAAAATTTCGCATCCCGTCCGCTCTGCGGTAAACAAGCATCGTATCGACCGGTTAGTACTACAGTGGGTGACCATGTGGGAATCCCGGTTGCTGAACTCTTTACACTCCTTTTGCCTTCTCTCTTTTTTATTTTACTTCTTCCCGTTCTCGGTCCAGCGTTATTTTGCGCCTGGGGAATCGCGAAAGTTCTCCCCCTTGTGCAGGAGTCTGGTAGGGGTTGGTTGGAGTTGGTGATGTATTACTCCAGGAGGTGGTGGCAGGAATCCCTGTAGATCTGCGAACCTGGGGGTTGCACAGCAGAGTGTCTGGGTCTGGCGATTACTGAGTCTGCTGTAATACAATACTCGTGTTTCATATGATAACAGTAGGGGTCAAACACTTTTTTCTTCCCGGTATTCACAAGAGGTCACTCGAGGGTTTTACTGGGTTGTTGATCACTGCTGCAGCCGAAACATACTAATGGCAAGCATATCGTGTTCAATCCTTGTAGAAGAGGAGAGAAAGGAAGAAAAGAAAAGAAAGAGAGGAGATTTGAGTTGGATATGTCATTTCCGGGAAGAGCGCACACCCACTGATAATCTACACCTCAGGAGTCTTCTCCTCCAAGGCAACCGACCGCAAATTCCCCTCAATGCCCACGGCCCCGGCCCCTCCCTCCTTCTTCGCAAGCCTCTTACGGATCTGAGCGACTAGGCCATCCATGTTAATGTCCACACCATTCTTCTCAGGATGACCTTCTGGTAGTCCCATCTCTTTGATCTTGACTTTGCCTTCCTTCAACTCATCCTCGCCAAGCACGACAGCGAATGGGACCCCATTCTTCTCCGCGCCAGCGAATTGGTGTGGGAGTTTGGGTTTATTCTTGTACATGAATTCAGCCTGTGTCCGTTAGTATCTGGTTTGGTTAGAAGGAGGAGGTGAAGGGAACCTTAACACCAGCATCCCAAAGAATTCTGCAAACTTCCATGCGCTCTTTGAGTAATCCTGTGAACCCTTTGCCGCCAAACGCCATAACGTATACCTCTACTTCATTACCGCGGACTTCGCCCGTCATGCGTGCCTTTGTAATGCTGAAGATGCGGTCAACACCGAAGGAGATACCGACGCAGGGAACACGGCCCTTGGCGCTGTTGGCAAACATTCCGACGAGTTCGTCGTATCTACCGCCTGCAGCGATCGAGCCGATGCCAATGGAGTCGTCACTCGAACGGTCGGCGTCTGGATCGTCCGATTTAGGCGCCCGCCGCAATTTGGCAGATTTGCCGGCTGGTGGGGCGGAGGCTTCTGTCACTACTTCGTAGATTATGCCGGTGTAGTAGTCTAGCTGGTTTTCAAGTTAGATTTTGAGTGAATCAGTGATTAGGGAAAGGGAGGGGTTACTCCGCGAGCGAGGGAAAGGTCGAAGGAGAGTTTTGGCATGACATGAAGAACCTCAAGGTAGTCGAACAGAAGGCCCATGTCTTTGAGACCACTGGCGAAAGCCTCGTTGCTGGTTAGGTTTTCGTCTTCTAATAGTTCGTCCAGCAGCTCTCTCCCACCCTTCTTCTGAACGTATCCCCCGATCCTGTCGGCGACTTCGGGATCTAATTCCTTCTCTTCCGTCATCTCTCTGCGCACGTCTTCCCAGGTAGCCTGCCCAATGAATATAGGTTAATAACCCATTCAAGCACACCAAATCACTCGACATACCTTATCCAGTTTATCCACCGCGCTAGAGATGCTCCGAATCTTGTCTATCGGAACACCGCAGACCTGAAACAACCCATCGAGGATCTTCCGATGATTAATTTTGATAGTATAATTCCCCAAGTCGAGATTGTCCAAGATCTCCGTAGTTATCCTCAGGATCTCAGCATCAGGGAGCATAGGATCGTAGGTGCCGGCGATATCGAAATCACACTGGTAGAACTCCCTCATCCGGCCTTTTGTCATAGCGGGCTGATCACGGCGGTATACCTTGGCGATGTGGTAGCGTTTAATGCTCTGGATAGTAGGGTTCATGGCGAGCCAGCGAGCGAACGGGACAGTCAGGTCGTAACGCAGGGAGCAGATTTCCCCCCCCTGATCCGCAAGGTCGTAGATTAGCTTAGAGTCTTCGCCGTATTTACCCGTGAGGACTTCGCGGAGTTCGAAAACACTAACATCCCCCAGTAAGCTATGTTTGCTTGCCTTATATGTTTATTTGCTCGCTCCCTGACAAAGGAGAGAAACAGAGCAAATACGTACGGAGTATCAATAGTAACCGCCCCATGACGCTTAAACACATCCGTGATGGTAGAAAATATCTTATCACGAATAACCATATCCTTACCCTCCCAGTCCTTAGTTCCTTTAGGAACTTTCAACTCGAACCCTCTTTTCTCCTTCCCGGCCTTCTCCTTTCCCTTTCCCTTTCCCTTTCCCTTCAGTGGCATAGCTAATTCGCTTCCTGCCGAGTAACTCATCTTCGCTCGGAGATCTAGTCTGGGTAGTAAAAGCAGTGTGCGTGGTAGCGGGAACAAGAGGGGTTGCCGGAGGAGTAGTGTGGTGAGCGTTTTGGTGATGGTGGGGGGTGATGAGGGGTAATGGAGGGGCATCGCGATGCTGTGACGCGCTGCCAGCCTACGATAAGGGGACGGAAAAGAAAAAACTTATCATACTGTTGAGTCAACCCCCGAACGATGCAGCAAGCTAAACCCAGCCTTTGCCAGAGAAAAGAGAATGAAGGAAACGGAACACTAACAAGTTAATAAATAATTGATGTTTCTAGTCCCTAAAATAATAGGGTTGATCGCTACAATAATTGTGATAATGAATTAGTTCCCCTTCCATCTCTTTTCAGTTCCTGATTTTACTCCACCCGGATCTACCGATCGCCTTGAGCCTCAGGGTTAGGGCTCCACAATCCACCTTGACAGGAATTAATAGCTAGCAAGTAGCAATAACATAATAATTTTATACAAAGCAGGCCATAATGGGATCAAGTACCTTGCCCATCACAATCACACAGTAGTAGCCGGTTGGGTAAAGGGCCATACGTTGATTCCGGTATTAGAGCAAAATATCCACTCCTACTGATACCGAATTGTGTTGTGTGATCGTGTAATACAACCCCAGTAAAACGAGCCGCCAAAACACTACCACGAGTGACCGATTATGACCACGGCCCTCAGGAACCACACAATGTCACAGAACTCTCAATTTCGAAAGGCCATTAATTCCATATCATTACTGTCATAATCGTGGGCGCATAAGAGCATGATGGCAACCCAGTTAAGCCAACATGAAGCTAAACCGAAGGTAAAGTGACCAGAGGGCAGGAAAAAGAGACATTGAAAAAAGAAAAGACTAGAAACTTCCCAAACCCACGACTCCAGAAGACAAATAGAATGAATCCCAAAAATTGAGATCATAAAAAGAATAAAATGGGTATAAAGTTAAGTGTCCGGATTGTTGGGGGTTGAGGACGAAAGGGAAAACTAGGCCCTACCCGCCACCCTTGTTATTTCTAAGAGAAAATGCCAATGAAATGGTGTGAAACAGCGAAAGAGGACGAGAAGAGAGAAGTAATTATCTGTATCTCATGGTTTTTTTTTCCTCCCATTCTCGTGGTTCGCAAATGCAAGAGGTAAGCCACCAGATTTAGACAAAATAAAAAATGAAATGAAGCAATAAAAGTTCTACATCAAAATGTGTTTTCCGAGTGCTAGATGCAAAGGGGGAATGTAGCCTCCGAAAGAAAAGAAAAAATAGTGGGAGTGAAAAAATGATTGCTTCGCAGAGCATTGAACACCCATGAAAGCAATTGACCGAACCGAAAAACGCCGCTCACGTATGCCCATCCTTCATGAATTACTTCAAGGCCTAAACATGCTATCCATCACCTTCCGGGCAAAGCCCCCCATCTCACCCCCTTCCCTCAATAGCTCATCGAACCCTTCTAACTGTCTAACCGCATGGAACATCTTAGCCACGTAAGTTGTGATGCTCTCCCGTAGTAAAGCGGTTTCGTTGTCTTTTCCATAAACGCCACCCCTGTACCCCCCATTTCCATTTCCAGTACCAGTCATACTGCTAGAGTTGCTAATCCTGCTTGTACTTCTTCGCTCAGTTGTCATAGCCAACCCAACATCGCTTCCTTCGGCTGCTTGACCAAAAGCAGAAGCCGCGCCTTCTCGATTTTCCATGACAGAGCTTGCCACCATAGGGTCGTTGAGTGGGTATCCGCTTCCTGAACCGCCACCATAAACGTATCCATGTGTGTATCCCGCGCTAGGGCTTCCTTCTCTTGGCATCATCCCCGACCCACTAAGCGAGGAGCCCACTCCACTATCCCTCTTTCTGGTAGATGTGCTCTCTGGCAAGTCCTCAAAGGCGAACCTGATCAATCTCAATAGTCTCTGACTAGGTGGGTTGGGGCTCGCCAGGTCAAGTAATTCATTCATAAGATGGATCCGAATCAGGCTCTTGAGTTGGGAGATCCCGAATTTGTCTGCCATTAGGAACAACGCATACTTTTGTTCATCCAGTTCCTCCTCTTCATCCATCATCTCAACTGTATTCTCATAGGTGTTGAGGTAGTCATAAGTTGGCTCCTCTGGTGGTTGTTGCGATTCGGCAAAACTGCCGGCAATAGTTGATACGGCATCATCCATGCCACGTGGTGGAATGTTAGGGGGGGACCGTGGCGAGAGGTGCATGCCATCTGGCGTGGACTTTTTCGCTGCGACGACAACGCTTGGGGACCCTGGGATGTAACCATTTGTGTTCATGTTCGATGCCAGTGGGTACTCTCCGGTGTACAGGAACTCCAAGAGGGCTTCAAAAATCTTGGGATCCTCGTCTGGTAAAATAATTCTGCCTTCTCTTGCTTCCCTAAACCCTGGTCTTAGTGCTGCCTCAAACCATTCACTTCTGGCTGCAAGAATTGCTTTGTGTCCATGAACAATGTGCCTGTCCGGGCCGACAATGAGTTCCAAATCAGAGTATTTTCGGCTATTGATTAGTGATCGAAGATTCTTCCCTACGGGATCAACAACTGCCACGCCACTCGTCTTCTGGTCCCAGTAGCTCGCCGGAGCAGAAGCAGCTCGAGCTGCCGCATGATTGGCACTAATCATAGTACCCCCTAATAAGTTACCGGTCATAGTTGGGCTCAGCGGCCTTCGCATCTTCTCGCCGTCGGGGTGGTATCTCAGTCGACATACGATATCGACGGTGCGTCTTGTGTTGACGACGGGGTCCCGAAGCAAGATGCTATTGTCAAGCAGTCCAGGGAAACCCCACGACAATTGGTTCTCACGGTAAACAGCGACCGTGCTCTTATCCTTCAACTGTCGACCCTCAGAATTGAGGATCACAAACTGCAAGTAACGGATGTCTCGGGTCCAGGTTCGCTCCTGGAGCTCATTGTCGGTCATAACAACGTAAAGGAAGATACCATATACCCGATTTCCGGCCGAGTCGACGTTTTGTTGGAAGAGCATTCGCCAAACCCAACCATCTGGATGGCCGAAATTTTGAGAATATCTGCAGCCATTGTCAGCCCAAAATTCTTTCTACACTACGAGTTTAGCAGTAGCATACGTTTCGAAATCTGCCGACAAATCAACGTTTCGCCATCGATACTAAACGGTAAAAAAAAAAAAAAGATTAGATGCAGTCAACAGTAGAGCTCGCAGTAAAACTTACCACCCAAGTGACGTATTCTGATGAAACAGAGTTGATCTCCAGAGTCATAGGAGACAACGGAATGTGAACTATAGATGCTGCCATTTTGATAGCTTCCACCTCAATTCCTTGCACATAAAACAGTTAACCCGATTCCGCCGATGCAGTGAGCGGCGCAAGCCCGTCCGACTTGCTGGTAACTCCTTCAAGCGTTGTAGAGAGGAACTCAAGCTAGGGCGTAGTTCCTGGAATGGCGGCTTCGTTTATGGAAACACTGTACGCGCAGATAGAGGGAGAGGGAGCACTCGATGTGGGAGGATAGCCCTGTTGTGTCAATGTCCGCTCGGGAGGGACGCTACTGTGCCTAACCTTCCAGCCATGAAGCGAATTAGAAATTGAATCGCGAGGTTTGGAAGAGCTTGATGGATAAAACAAGAAGAGGTCTATTATATACCGAAGAATATGACTATCTATGGATGGAGGCAAGAGGAGAGCGCTAATAAATTTGTGGAACACGTTTGTACCGCACGTTTAAAGTGACCTGTTTTAAAAGGGAAAGAAAAACAAAACTTTCTATGGCGTTTGTTAACCCCACCCTAGGCTCGCTTTGCTTGCTTGGGGGACTATCAAAAGGGAAAAAGAAAAGAAAAGAAGCTCGACGTGTGTGGGGCAGCGGGTACTGGGCACGACCTGGCTTCGTATGGCCGCGAACGTGGATGATTGAGCTGACTGAACCACAGCTTAGTGAGAATGCGAGCGGAGGAATGATCAACAAAGGAGGAATTGGGTGGGTGTGTGATGATGAAAGCGGAAGAGGGGAGACAAATGTGAGGGAGGGATGGTGATGGGAGATGTGAGGGGTTCACGGGGGGTACGGGCTGGGGGTAACGGGAAGGGGGGTTTACGGTAAACCGACACGGTGAGATAGTAGTGAGGTGAGGATCGGGGTGGGTGGATGGTGGTGGTGGTGGTGGTGGTGGTGGGAAGGAGGGAGGGCGAGAGAGGGCGAGAGAGAGAAAGGAGGCAGCGGTGTCACGGCGAGGTAGGCGAGAGCGGAATAAAGTAGCAGAAGCAGAAAAGAGTTGAGACACAGAGAGTTATGGACGACCGAACGAGGCAAGCAAGCAAGCACCAAGCAAGCAAGCAAGCAGTAGCAACAAGCAGAAGCAGCAGCAGCAGCAGTCCGGAGAGCAGTGCAGACCAGATCGCCGGCCACGCTGGCCAGCGAAGCCCGGAGTGAAAGAGAGCCTATCTGCCATGTTGTCGTTGTACTGTACATGGGACATGCCCCCTCCACTCTCTTGCCCACCCACCCCCGCCCAATTGACCAAGGGCCAGCCAGCGAGCGGCCCAATCCCAACCCAAGCGGCGTGTATTTTTCCCCTCACTGATGATGAGCGGCCACATCGGGGCGAAAATGCACACAATCAATGCGTTCTAATTCGAGCATTGCGACAAGCATTCTTCTACAAATAGAGAGTGAGGGATAGCGGACGAGCGTTGGTATAGGGTAAGAGAGAGATATTGAAAGTATAAGATACGGATACCGGTAGGATAGGGTAGGGTATGATGCGAAGGAGCGAGCGAGCGAACGAACGAACGAAGGAAGGGGAATGAACGGAGGGAGTGAGACGGGGAGAGGGAGTGGAGACAGAAGGGGGTGGCGGTGAGTCGGCGGCCAGTGAGTCTCATCTGCTTCCTGCTTGCATACGTGTTCAGGCGTGGTGAGCGTCTGTCCATCCTGCACTCTAGCTTCCCAAGCGTGCGCCATATGTGTGAGCACAAAATTTCGTGTCTGGTCCGTTCTATCTATGTGCGTGCTCAGCATAAATTTCTCCAACTGTGTGGGTGGGAGCTTGCTCTATCGGTGGCCTGTGGGGAAGAGGATATCTGGGGAGAGCAGGAAAAAAAAAATGATGGAGGAGGAAGGGGGGGAAAAAAAAAAAGGATGGTGGATGGGAAAGCGGTTCTGCGTTGTCGCAGCACCTTCCTCACCCCCGCCTAAACCCCTCTCTCTGTTCTTTTTTCTATCAATTTTTTCCTCAAAAGAATCCTTCTACTCGAGTATCTCCCTCTGACAGGCCGCCTAGGCGTGCGTGTTGCCTCCTAGCAAATCGAAGGCTGCAGCTTCTTCGCAGGTGGGTTCATGTGGGTATCCCTTCGTTTCGTTGCCATTCGCCAGGCGATGGATGGATGGATGGCCAGCTGTACAGATAGACGCAGCGGAGCAGAAAACTAATTTAAACCCCAATTTTTTTTTTTTGAAAAATTATATTGAGTCTAGCAAACTCGTTTCCATCCCCTCCCCCCGCCACAACCCCCCAACGCCAACACTCACCCCCATCCAATGCTTGTAATAGCCACAGGATAGAGTTGCCATTGCCACTGTAGGGCAGACCGTATCCCGGTATGCGGAAAGGAAGGGGAAATATGTCACTAACATCTGGAAAGCTGCGAGAGGTAGGAAAAGGTGCCAGTGATGAATTCCGCATACATGTATGTATGTACGTACAGAGGGCTGAGGGCAGGTGAAGCGAACGCAGATAGTTCCAACCACAGAGGCCTCCTGATACCAGTATTCTCCTTTCTGTGGCCGAGTGACCCAGGAGCCAATGAGAACAAGCTCGCCTCACCTACCATTAACACCCTGTACGACGCAGGCATTGCCCTACCAACCCGGTGGCTCTTGATATACTCAGTACTCGAGTACAGCGCGGCACCATGTCGCTCGTGCCAAAAGTTACTAATGCCCTTCTACTCGAGTAAGCTCAGCCCGCCAGTGTCATTTATCTCCCGCAGAAAGCCAGGGCCTATGGATGTTGAATCATGCCTCGCTTCCTGAGGTCAGTTCCGTCCGAAAGTCTTGACACTATATCACCAGCCCGATAGGGATCTTAGATCCTCCATACAGAGGTTCCCACGATCCTCGTGAAACGACGGAATGCCATCAAGAAGGTGAGAAAGGAGAGAGGGTGAAAAAATGATCGAATCCTTGTATAATATACTAGCAAAGTGCGTGATACTTATTTACACAGCCTAACCTTGTTGAAGGGGGAAAAAAACAGGGCAAGCCAAGATTCATGCAATTTATACCACTCGAGTAGCTCCTCATCTCAGGAAAACTTGGGGTGTCTATCCATTTCCCCAAATGCAATATATATGAAAATATATAGTGACTCTGGTCGAATAGATTCCTGGCGTGTACGACCGCCAGTACAGTGGTGAGACAGTGCGAGTGATAGCGGTCGCCTCCAACATAGTGCAGCGCTTGCTTGACATACCCCCGCCATCTCCGGCAAAGTATTATATCATAGTAGATCGCCGGACACGTTGTTCGTGCCGGCGTCTCGCCCCCCCCTCCCTCCTCCCACTACTCACTCTCATTACCGCCACTACCACCACACCACACCACATTCCATCTCCCCATGACCGCCGATCCTAAATCCAATCTGTCCATAACAGTGCCTCAAACAACCTCTTCGAGTCGGAAACCCTCATGCGACAGGTATAGGGGGAAAAGAAGGGGGGGGAGTGTTTCGACAGGAAAGTTGTTGTCCAATACTTCGATAAAGCGAAAGTCCCTCCCGCCATCACGATCTGAATATCTCCCCTGCCGATCTCATCAACGCCCACTCGGACACCCATCCTCAAACCTTTAGAACTCCTCCCTACCCTAAAAGTCACCGCACCCGCGGGTACCATGCGCCACCAATGCCATTGGGTTGTCAACACTCCATCTCATCTTCCCCAGAGTTCTGCCGGTCTACTGTAAGCCACCGATGAGGAGTGCTAGAATAATCCCTAACTCATTATATTTCTCTCCAACAGCTCACAAGCCCAGAGGATGCTGATCGCCATCGGCACTTATTTATTCACGGTATTTTTGTGGATGCGAATATCTGTGGTAGGATCTAGGTACCGGTACCTATAACACATGCGGGTATGCACAAAAACATTCACACATGCAAAAGCATTGAAGACCTGAACACAAGAAAATAAAATAACGCTCACATGCAAGGCAGAACAGCACTTTCATGAGAGACACAGGAGGCACTCGAGCACTGTACTTGTACCGCAGTCACGGTAGGTTGTTAGAAAAAACAGATCCAATTCTGTGCAATTGTCTTTATCCCCCAGGGAATTCAACAGGTTAAGTAATTTCTGTGCTTTTTTTTCTTTTCTCTTTCCGGGAATAAAACGTCAAGATTATAAGAGTAGAAGGGCATGATAGGAAGCGAAAGGGGTAAGAAGAAAAAAAAGCTCGCCAATAAAAATAATACGGAAAAGATACCTTTTCCCGAACAAAAACACACCCAAGACAGCCCCCCAGATTTCTTCCTTTGAATCCTTTCTCTTCCCTGCATACCCGAGTACATAACTAGTATCTCGGCCACAGACAAGCTAAAATCACCTGACCTTAGCGATCCAATCCGAGCGCTGCGAGATGCGCGGCAAAAAAAAAAAAAAAAAAAAATTTAACACCGGACGTTAAAAAAAAGTATGGAGAGGGGAAAAAAAAAATAGCAATAAACACGCTCGGACTACCGGTAAACGAAAAACGTTATGGGATGGTATGGAGAATTTGAAAGACAAAACGATAGACAGGGGAGGCGGGGGTTGGAGAGAACACCAGACGAGAATACTGGTATGATATTAAAAAAAGAGAAGCAAAAGTTGGCCAACCCTCCATTGCCAACGCATGCATCAACTACCCCCCAAAAAAGAAAACACAAGAACTACCACCACCCATTCCTCGAACACAGAAGGGAAAGCAGCTATTGGCGACTCCACAAACCAAAACAACAAAATACAAAAAGCACTTCGGGAATGGCTTTTTTTTTGTTCATGATATCACATCAAGAGAGGTTGGTTAATATCCTTTCTTTCTTCCTCCCCCCCATTCCGCCCTCTCAACCCTGTTCTTCCGTCCTGCAGTTCCCCCGCAGAATCACGTCCCTCGCTTCTTTCATGCTTCCCTCAAGATTCCCTTTCCAGTTTCTCCGAATGCTCCCAAAACACCACGGTAGGAAAATAAATAAACGTATGTATAAAAAGCGAATCTGATGTAGGCGTGTACATTTGCGACGTGTTTCTTTTCATCTTTTTTTCTTTTTTATCTTCCAAGTAACATATCTCTTTTCTTGGTGGATTTTTTGTTTGATAGTCGTATCCTATTCGGTGACGTGATAAGAGGCCCTCCAACCCCGCCGCGTGTGCCCCTCCCCCACCAACCACCCAGAAAATTTCCCCGTCTATTCTTCCATTTGACCGAAGACACCGTCCTCGTCCTCTTCACTTCTCCCTCGCCTTTTCCATACCTCCTCCTCCTCCTCTTCCTCTTCCTCCTCATCATCATCATCATCCTCTTCCTCGTCCTCATCATCATCCTCTTCCATCATCACATTCCTTCGCTCTTCTAGATCTTCCATCCGTACATCATCTCCCTCTTCTCCTTCTTCCCTTTTCATCTCCACGACATCGTTTAACGGAGGTCCCAAGAAACCTGGCCTTCCGGAAACGGGTGGAGAGCTCAGCCCAGCAATTCCTCTCGGGACACTCCCTAATGGCACAGTGGGTCCCATAACTGGAGTGTTGAACGAACAGCTCAGTAGCTCGATGGCCGCAGCAAGCGCTTCATCTTCCGGAGTTATACTTGTCGGCCTGGTAGCCGGGGAAGTCATGTGTGATCCTCTAATATTGCCAGCAGAGCTCCCGGCACGTGGTCTTGAAGGCCGGTGATGAGGAAAGTGGTTAGGGAATGCTGTTGAATTGGGTGCGCTTCCTGCCAAGGCTCCGCTCCCGCTTGGAGCTTGATAAGACCGTGAATGTGACCCTGATGAATATCTCTTTCCTGGTTTGCCAGCTCCGTTACGGATCCCTCGGGGCGTAGGTAATGGGCTTGTTACATCTGATCCCGAAAACACTGATGGTGGAGGCGTAGTATCGTCTGAGCTAGATGAACTGTCATTTGTTGAGGAATTACCCTCGTTATTTGATGCACCCGACGATGAAGCCGGAGGGGTTGTTGTTGGGTTCATTGAAACTAATATTGAGGCTGCTTCGAGGAGTTGTACTTGCTGGTGCTTAGAAATGAGAAGCTTGGACGTGTAGGACCATTCGGGTGTGTGCTCCCATCTATATTACGGCCATGATATCAATACCTAGAAGCCAAAAACCAAAAACACGGCTCCCAGCTGCCCCTGAAGGATACGAAGGGTACGAAAGGATGATGCGGTCTAGCTCGGCAGCTAGACACACTTGAATTGGATATATATGTTCTGCCTGTTTAGGCTAGGGCCAGGGGGAAGCGAGATAGGGCAGAGAGTGGGGAAATTGAGAGATAAGTTCGGGAAGAGATGTCCAATGTTCACACAAAGTGTGGGGTAGGAGCAGTGAATTGTAGTTCTTGTTCTTGCGAAACCAAATAGGAAGGACGCGGGGGGGGGACAAACAAATGTTTGGTCAAACAAGAACTGTGCTTATACCCCTTCCCACACTTGTCACACTTGAGTTCACTCCCACTCCTTGCCCTAACCCTTCCCCCAACACCATCACCGGATTCCCCCAGATGAACATGAGCTCCCTCGCTTGCCCTCCTGCTCCGCGCTGGTCGACCAACGTCAGAGGCATGGCCCTCCGCAATTGCACTGTCACCACCGCTAACAAGGCTACCAACTTTTCTCGTAAACGCAATCCCCGAAACAGCTCCCCCGATACCCCCAACACCCCCACCCAGCGGACCGGTAGTAGGTAGACTACTCGGCGGACTCGGATACCCTTCCATCCCACCTCCGCAGGCGCTGCCATTCAAAATCTTCGTACTACCCGGGCTCCTCCCCAAGCCCATTCCTATTCCACTAGCCGGAACCGAAAGAGCAAATGGTGCCTCACCCCCATCTCTCACAGCAGCTTGTACGACCGCCGCGATATTCGCTCCGGACGTTGAGGACATGCTCTTCCTCCTGGTGATCCTATGGCTAGAACCCGATGACCCTAACGACGACCGATGATGCGAGGATGATGACGATGGAGGAGGAGTCTTTACGGGAACGTCCTTGATGTGTAATGCCGGAGGTCGATTCGGTGTCGATGGTGGATGGTAGCGAGAGAGCGAGTCCTAATTTGTTAGTTAGAACCCTTCATTATCCTCTCTAAAAACCTTTTTACCGGTCTTTTTTTTCTCCCTTCTCCAGTCGTTCGTTTTCTTTCCCCGCAATCCTACTAATCTTGGGAGAACACTGAACGATGAAATAAAATAGAGATGAAAGGATAAGCTTTTGCTCAGTCCGTACCTTTGTAGCTGCCATTATCCTCTTCTTCTATGGTATTGTTTGGTAAGTGAGTAGATAGCTCCTGATTTGATACTTTTTTTCCTCTTCCTCCCCTTCTTTCCCCCGGTTATTTTTTGTGTTTCCTCCCTCTGTCCGTCTGTGTGCGTAGCGTACAATATTATCCAAATCCCGCAACCGGAGTTGAATGATGCTTGCTGCTTTTACTGATCGCTCTTTCCCTCTCAATAGTGCACTCTTT